>NC_035108.1:459788068-460091099 GCF_002204515.2 Aedes aegypti
ATGCGGCGATGCACACAGGAGTGATTTGGGTCAACCATTGTTTTAATTAGTTGCTCTCCTAAATGATCTTTTTATGCTCTTATATTGACTAAAAATCGATAAAAATTTATTTACGAATGATTAACCAAAAATATGCTGTTATAGACAAACATTTTGATTTCTTTTGAGAAGACTATTCGTTGGAATGTTGTCACAGCCAAGAATAAAAAAAAATAAGCTCTAACGACAAACAACACGGTATTTGAACGGCCTAAGAGGGCCATCGCAGCAACATGATTTCAACACCTCACCACGCGCGCTCATCATAGATATATCGAGCATCCGATAAACTGTTTATCGTAGGACAAAGGGTTTGTCGGATATTGTAACAGGTTGCGATTAATGCGAATCAATTTAAAATTCACGGATAAACTTTCTCACATTCCATGCACGATTGACTTTGGAATCAAAAATGGTATGCTAGAAGTCATATCGCAGAGTGAAAGCGTGAAAATCTTCAAAAATTTATGAATTCGGTTTGCGAACAATTGATCGTTAGCACACATGCCGAGGGATTCATTTTTCGCGGAGCGAAGTTTGTTATGATGGCTTGACGACTAAGGGTTTATCGTTGTTGCTATGATCGCATGATAAAGAACAACCACGATGCATCATATGTTTTATCATAATCCTTGGTCACAGCAGATGAACATACACACTTAAATTATTTAACGGATTCCTGTGGGGCAGGATCAAACATGTCGCGCGTCGGACGAGTAAAGTGAAAAAGTGCCGTTCGATTAGTTCTTATTGATCCTTCTACTTTGAAGCTTGTTCCTGTGCAGTGCGTCAAGAAAACCCGAGAAGTCTTCAGTTGTTTTCCCTCTCGGGTCACGCACCTATTTTATCTTAGTGCTTTTATATTGCCGAGCAAACGAGTGAACCTGAAAGTGGATAGTTGCTGCTCAATCAAGAATGACGGATCAATTGGTGAGCTCGTTCCATGCTACTATTTCTAATCTACAAAATATGTATGACTGCACATTTAATCGTAAATATGATTTTTCAACAAACTATGAATGGTTCGTCACTGTTAGTGTCGGCTTAAGAATAAGAGTGTTAGGAATGTTACATTTAGGTATTTGTTCAACAAACTTTGAATGGTTCGTCACCTCAAGTGTAGGCACAATTTTCCTCTAGATAGAAATTGTTCATATCAAATGAAAATATTATATTTGCATATAAGCATGTTTATATCTCACAAATAATTATTTATCATGGTCTAATCGCTTATCAAAGTGAATCTTATGACCCAACGATCCTCCCCATTAACAAACATCCCTCCCAGTAACCTTTGTGGAGCTGCAGAGGCATACACGGTCTCCAAATAGCAAAGGTTACACACTAACATTCCTTCCCCCAATCCCACCTGACTGCAAGGACGTGGTCGGCGCCGTTATTGACCATGTATAAATAGAGTCACTGAATTATGCACACTGAAGAAGATTATGGCCAATCCCAGCCGAACTTCTAGTTGATTCTTTGTGCATTTTCACTGACTTCGGTCAATCACGGAACAGCAACCATTGATATGTGTAGTCAGTCTAAGCTAAGCTAAGCTAAACTAATTCTTTTAATATTTGTCTTTCTTACAGTTTTGGTGCATCCTTACAAAATCAGCATCTTTTGTTTTTTTTTTTGTCACAGCAATGTTTTAGTTAGCAACTACAATTTTATGTGGTATGATTTTATCAAAGTTTAGACACTGTGAGTATTATAAGTTTATATAATTTTGAGATTATTAACTATCCTAATATTATAACAAAACCAACTACAGGTCGGACTCGATTATCCGGAGTATCGATTTTTTTTTTCACTCCGGATAATCGAATCCTCCGGATAATCGAATCACCAAGAAACATATTGAAATCTTCGATAAAAGAACTTAAATATTATCTTTTTATGTTGTTTTTTTTTATATGATGCGGTGGCGTAGCCAGAAATTATTTCTAGGAACAGTAGGGGCCTTTACAAGAAAGAAACTATTTTTTGACCGGCATACACAAAAAAACCACTTTTTCAAAGTCCCCTTTTCTTATATACGTTCAAAACTTTAAAACCATTCATATTGTTTATTGCAATACCAAATTATTTCAGATTCACGCATAAAAATTGAAAAACAAGAACATAAAAAAACAAATTCCGGATAATCGAGTCTAAAATTCCGGATAATCGAATCCCGGATAATCGAGTCTCCGGATAATCGAGTCCGACCTGTATAATAGTGAAACTAAATTGTCGAGTACTAAATTCAGTTTTCGTTCACTTATAGGTATTCCACTAAACAGCTCAAATACATGAAAAAATCCAGTTACTCCTCTGTGCGACGATCACAACCAGCCAAATCGTTCGGAGGAAAAATATTACTTAAATTACATTTCCACGCAGCAACTGTTACCAGCGTACAGTCCAGGATGATAAGTCCTGAGTCACCATCGAATCGTGGCTTGTAAACCAACCTACATGAGAGAGGCAATGGGAAACGGCGACCGTGTTCGCAATGGACATGTGATTTTTTATCACATCCCAAAGCAAAGTTGTTGTGCTGGGCTGCTTGCTAGTGTGGCACTTTCACACCGCAGAAGCAGCCAGAAGCAGTCTCGCTCTCTATCGCGGCTTAATCAAATCAGGTGCATGGGTTTTATCATTTAAATTCAACACCGGAGATTAAAACCGAAATCCATAAATCAATTGACTTGCTGCCGTTTTTTCTGCTGTTCCTGCGTCGGGTCGTTTCCCTCTTCGGACCCCAGTCTGCAGCAATTCACGGGACCAATTCTCACAGTAGAGTTGCGCGTTCGGTTATATCATCGCAATCTCATCATCAGCACGCGGAATCTCAACTGGTTCCTTGTTTGGACACCATGATAAAGCGGAGTCTACTTCTGCAACATCTTGCATTCGGAGTAAGGGTATGCAATATTTTTTTGTCGATAACGAACGATAACGAAAACCGTAGCATTGTTAATGACGAAATGAAATACGGTGATTCACGACTTTGTCACCATTCGACTATTATCGGCAATCAAATTTCAACAGCATTTTTCTATCAAAACACACCAATGAAAACATCCAGATGATTCACTGTTCTGTTAGCTTCCCACTGATGAGATTTCCGAGACTTAACAAACAATTCCGCCAAAGATGTGATAAATTCAAATGACTTCGCCTCAAAATGCGGCTGATTTGGAGCTGCCGAAGAGATTGGCCTGCAGTTCTTATGGGTAAGCTGCCGAAGAAAACGAGGCTGCCGACAATAGTCACACTGACATATGACCTGTTCGAAGCGTTTCTTTGCCTGTGTGAATCGATAGAGGATTGAGCAACGCATAAATGTAAACAGACAAAACACGTAATTTGTCTGCTGATGTCCGCGAAAATTGCAAAAGAAGCGCGGCATCGGCTTAGACTGGCGAGAATAGTAAAATTCCCTTACGAATTTTTTTCGTGAGGTTTGAATCGAAATCCGATATGGCACAGAAGATTAGGCACAAAAAATCGAAAGACAAAACTACGAAAAAATTAAAGGTCCAAAATGATTTGCTTGATTAGATTTTTTTATTGTTTTGAAATAGATTTTCGACTTTATGTCTCTTTTATCCTCTACGACCTGTTGTCATTCGACTCTTTGTACCTTTGACGTTTTGTCATAAGACTTCTAGTCGTAGATTTCTTTCCTCGAACTTGGTTACAACCAGGCTTGAGAGAAACTCCTCAGCAATGCAAAAAGGAGCCGATTTCTATGTTTTTCTGTAAAGTAAAAATGGAGCTCAAAAATCACAACACAAGACTTCAAACGATTCGAGTGAGAGTGTTTCGAAATGCGAGAATTTCTGTAGGGAGGGCAAGTGATGGTAAAATGATCACCTTAAGAATTTCATCAACGTATGTAATGGAAAAAGATGAATTGGTATGGTTTTATCACTCTACTTCAATGACAACTCATATTTTTTATTTAACTCTCTAAGCTCCGGTACAGATCTTTTGTTTTCAATCGACTGGTGCTCCGGAGTAAAAAAGTTTGTTCAAATGAGGTTTTCACTACGATCGATGGGTTGAGTTAGCACTTTTGCGAGTGAGGTTCTAAAACCGGAAGTTTAGGTCTGGACATGTTTTTCAAACGTAAATAAGTGTTTCCTAGTCACTTTTTTACTACTTTAGCAATTAAACCAATATTTAACGATACACTGAGCCAGAAATTGCGTACGAATTTCATAAGAGAACGCTTGTGAATTGATTTCTTGACTGGTTTTCTCTCTTTCATAAGACTCTTATGAAACACAAAACGTCCGATATTCACAAGAAATTCTTGTCGTTATCATCAGAGATCTTATGAATATCTTTATTTTCCTAAATTCATAGAGCGATTCTCTAAATACATAATGGTCCTAAAGAATTCCATAATTGATATCTATGATCCTACATAAGAGTATCTTATAATATTATACCTATTTGAATTATGATCGCAATGATCGATGGAAGTTCACAAGTTTTTCTTATGAGTCTCATTAGATGCTTCTTATGTCTTTATTCCAAAAGAATTTCGTATGAAATTCTTACGTGGTTTTTGATAGGAAGTCGTTCAAAATTTCACATATGGCCAAAAAGGGAACCTCTATGGCCATAACTGGTGCACTTTACCTAAGTCAAGGTCACAGCTTTATGTTTGGTAAATTTAGACATGGTCTTGTGGAGGGTATTTCATTCATATTCTGTGATTGAAAGAAAGAAGTCCCGTTTTAAGGCCACACCGGACGTGATTATAATCACTCTATCCATTTGAAGAAGTAAATCTCAAGTACTACTCCATATACCGATGCAAATAAAAAAATACAGGTCGGACTCGATTATCCGGAGTATCATTTTTTTTTCACTCTGGATAATCGAATCACTAACAGAAAAATTAAAATCTACGACAAAAGAACTTAAATATTATTTTCTTATTTATACGATGCAGTGGCGTAGCAAGAAATTATTTCTAAGAACATTAGGGGTCTTAAGAAGAAAAATACATGTTTGACCGTCATTTACAAAAAAAACCTTTTTCGAACCCCCCTTTTCTTATCTACGCCCAAAACTGCTTAACCATTCATATTGTATATTTTAATACTAAGTTATATCAAAATTATGCATACAAACTGAATCTTAATTTTCTTATAAAAAAAATACATTCCGCATAATCGGGTCTAAAATTCCGGATAATCGAATCCCGGATAATCAAGTCACCGGATAATCGAGTCTCCGGATAATCAAGTCTGACCTGTATCACTATATTCTATATATGTAGTGTACAAACCATTAAATTTTCAGCTTCATCGGTTCATTTAAATTCGAGATTTGCCTCCGCAAAGTTTTGATGATAATTGTTTGAGTGAGATAAAAGATAGGGAAAATAACACAGTCTTCCGAGTCACCTTAAAAGGAATTCCTTACAGTACATATACAGCCATTCCATGAAAAACCAATCTAGTGGGTCACCGAATTCCGTGAAAATTTGCTATTTTGTTCCTAATCTGAAATAAGGATTCACGTGTTTTTGAATTTTTTGATTAGGGTGACCATTTCCGAAATAGGGTGACCAGAAAAATCGCGATTTTGCAAAATTTTTATTAAAAAAAAACATAACTTTTGAACAGCTTAACCGATTTCCAATCTTTTTTTATGAAATAAAAGCTTAAGATTTCAACTTTTCGGACAAAATTGAAAAATCTAAAAATAAAATTGTTTCAGAGTTTTAATTTTTTTCCTGAAAAGTTGAGATCTTAAGCTTTCATTCCATAAAAAAAGATTGGAAATCGGTTGAGCTGTTCGAAAGTTATGATCTTTTAAAAAATAAAATTCTAATGCACTGAGACCTACAGTGTGTGCCGATAAAAAATAACTGATTTTTTATTTTCAAAAAAATATCTCTCAAAAGCTTAAAAACATACATCGCTGAAAATTTGACAATAAACATAAAGTTTTCTGAATTTTCAAGAAAAAATGAGAACAACAATAGCCCCTTTGGTCCCAAGGCACTCAAAATACGAAAAAACGGAAATTATTGATATTATTTTTCATGTAAAAAATAACAATTTTCATGAAATTTTATATTTTTCCTGAAAAGTCGAAATCTTTAGCTTTCATTTCGTTCAAAAAGATTGAAAATCGGTCGAACGGTTCAAAAGATATAAATTTTTTAAATAAAAATTTAGCGAAATCGCGATTTTTCTGATCACCCTATTTCGGAAATGGTCACCCTAATCAAAAAATTCAAAAACACGTGTATCCTTATTTCGGATTAGGAACAAAATAGCAAATTTTCACGGAATTCAGTGACTCAATAGACCGGTTTTTTATGGAACGGCTGTACATGTAGGTCAGAAGGTGGTAGGTCATTTGGCATAAAGTCGTTTGGCATAAAGCCGTTTGGCATAACGTCGTTTGGCATAATGGTCATTTGGCATAAAGTCGTTTGGCATAATGGTCGTTTGGCATAATGGCCGTTTGGCATAATAGTTGTTTGGCATAATAAGTCTGAAATCAAGAATTTCTTAAGATGACTTTCGTTTTTACGTTTCTATAGAATCTTTCTGATGATATCACGCTTGTTTTTGGAGTCATGATACAAAATGATACTTTATTCAACAATCATATGCTCTTGATTAAACTAAAGCATATTAGGAAAGTTATTGTCAATAATATTTTATTATATACCCAGATATTACCCTTCTTTCAAATATCAATTCTTCTTTTAAGTTTCGCTATTGGAATACATTTTTGCAATAAAGATTTTGATAGCACAAATTCACCCTTCTTTCAAACGTTCTAGGTTTTTTTTTTTCTAAATGTGATGAAACTTTAATTATAGGTATGAAAACCGTTGATTTAAAATTTAAATAAATTGCACTTTTTTTGTACATAGGTTGTTTTTTTTTTTAATATTTTATTGTTTCCAAGTGACAAAAGGGTGGCATTCGATAACATTGATGTACTCAAGTTATCAGCGAATGGAGACATCGTTTACTGCAGTTTCTTCGATGGGTTGTGCTACTTTTCCCCGAATGTCAGTTTCCCAAATGTCGTTTCCCTGAATGCCAGTTCCCCGAAAAGTTTTTGGCACTCATAATTGTCGTAACTTTATACATTTCAGGGTGGTGAACGAACTGGCCATCTAATATGCACCCTTCTTTATTTAATTGGCGGTTCTTTCGAGTTTTACCGTCTTCAGCATTTTTTCCAACATGTGTATAACCGAGAATGACAAAATACCTCCTTCTTTTGATTGCTTATCGTTCTTTCTCGTTCACTATCCAGCCACTGAAAATTATTATAGCACCTATTCAAACTGCATCACTTTTTGGGGAAACCGCTCATTCGGGGAAATGGCATTCAGGGAATAGGGTAATTTGATAAACAGGCATTCCGGGAATCGACATTTGGAGAAACCACATTCGGGGAAAAGTAGTACAAACACTTCGATGATTCTGAACGCAATTGTTGATGTCTTTTCGTTTTATTATGCCGCAATAATTTTTGTCGTCCAATCTTCTATACATCTAATCATAAATTTTGCCTTCTTTTAACCCTCTCTTTCCCATGGTAGCACAGGTGATCCACTGATTTTCAACGAACGCGGGCTAAACCGAATTGGTACGAGTAGCTCAATAATAATTGGGATAAAACGCTCATTTGTTTTATAAAACATCGAAATAAGTGACCTAAGGGTCAAACCAGGTCCGTCACACTCGGGCTCAGATTGGGTACCACTTCTAGTACTGCATTTGGTCCCTCGGTAGTGCAAAAGGTACCCAAGTTTGACAGATCACAGTACACTTTTCACGGCATTCTAGATTACCTTACGAATCATAAAATTTTGGGCAACTGCAAGGGACATGGTGGTCTTTAATTTGTCTTTGGTCAAACTATTGAAAAACAATCAACTAACTATTGAAAAACAATCATTTTTTTATTGTGGTTTTGAATAATATAGCTTATTTGGAACAACTTTTGTCCAAGCACTTTTTTTAGAAACGCCATTTTGATAGTTAAATTGTCGAACAAAGCTGTGGGAAAGAAAGGGTTAAAAATAGGTTGATCTTTATATTTATACTGTTTTAAATTTTATTATTAAGTAAAGCTAATTGTTAACCATTTTTATATTTTGCTGGTGCTGTTTGCAAACGAGATTTTTTTTGCAAACGAGATCATCCTTTCGAAATATGCTGGAAAAATATTATCTCAATCACAAATTTTCCCTTCTTTCGATAAAAGACGGTGTTTTTGCGTTAGAGCCTTAAACATTTTAAACGAAAAACAATCTGCTCTCATATATAGGATATTTTTTCATTATGCTGCAGTAGTAGATCTTTGAGGCTTTTTATATTTTGCAAATAAATTTTCCCTTCTTTTATCAAGTAATTTTCATCAAGTGTTACGTCCAAACTGGAACAGAGCTTGATATGTAGCGAAATATTCTATGAGCGTTCCCTTTATGTATTACTGCGAACTTTCTTTGCCAATTTACTATATTCAAATATGTATATCGCAACAAGCTCAAAGATACTCTATGTTCTGGGATATAAAAAAAATAATATTCCAAAAAGATCTTCCACAAGACTCGTCACGAGTTTTATTTAGTGCTATCTCCGAACGAACACCACGCTTGTTGAGAACCTACCAAAATGTTTGCTATGGGCTCGGTGGTGTTGATTTCGGTAAAAGCTTCGAAAATGGCGATGTTCATTCTAAGTTAATGATTATGCAAAACCGCCATTATGTCAAATGACCATTATGCCAAACGGCCATTATGCCAAACGACCATTATGCCAAATGACTTTATGCCAAACGGCTTTATGCCAAACGACCTTATGCCAAACGACTTTATGCCAAACGGGGTACAATCGGTCAGAAGGCTGTCAAAAATTGACGATGACTCATCCCAAGCGTCCTGTCAGACAGGAATTTTCAGCTAACATTGCCAGAAATATCAATGCTAACTCGATTCATTTTACCATCAAACAATTGATCAAGGATTGAGTGACCTGTGACACACAAGATTTTAATTTAACAAGACAATAGCATTAAAAGAACACTAAGTTGAGAAGTAGGCTCTGTTCCAGTTAAGAGGAAACGCCACCAAGAAAAAAAAAGTTTCCGAAATGTATTAGAAAAGGTTTAGATGAATCCAAAGGATTACCACAAGGTTATCATGGGCTATCACAAGATTACCAGGGAGGGATTCTCACAGTGTTCTCAATGATTCCCAAAGGATTTTTCGAGGCTTTCAGTGGTTTCCAAGAGTTTCCTAGTTGTTCCCAGGGCTTCTCAAGGACTTTTTTAGATTTCAAAAGCGATTGGAAGTGATTTCTGAGTTTCTCGAAGGTTTCCAAAGGGGTTCTCGCGAAATATCTAGGAAGTTTTGAATTAACTTCTAGGATTGCATTAAAACTTCAAAGGCATAAATTTCGCAAAGAAAGCTTCCAAAAACAGTGAACTTTTTATTATGGCTTTGTACACTAGCATAAAGCTTAAAATAAGAAGATCAGAAAGGTTCGCCAACTATTTCTCCAGGTTAGTGCCTTTGAAAATGTGAGTAGCGGCACAAGTCGGCCATTGTGGTGGTCATCTTTGGATTCCGAGATGTTTCACTTTGATCATTTGAAATATCGCACACCCTTACTCCGGAGGATGCAATGCGCGATGCTCGACAAAAGCTAGACGCACGAATGCGATGCAATGCAATGGGTGGAGGAGGTGCAAAAGGAAAGTGTGAACGTGTCCCACCGACCGCAGTCAACTCTCTGTGACTGTGAGTCGCGTTGCGCGGCCTACTTGATGAAGCGGTTACGTGAAATGGGAGTGCGGGACAAGAAAGTGATACCTACTCCAACTCTTCTTCAGCATAGAATGCGCAAAAGACGATTGTGCTGTAGGTGCCTACTCTGTGCCAGTGAGTGTTGTAAGCAACCTGCCCACTAGCGATCCAGCTAGTGTAGTCATACCGGGAGAACAACCAAACGGCCACATCACATTCCGAGCAGAAGAAAATCGCTGATGATCACCAAACTAGGGTATTTCGAACTAAATAATTTTTAATACTTACTACCTAGATAAGATATGAAAGAGCCCTGTATAAGAGGTAAAATACCTCAAATAATATCTTATGCATATTCTTCAAACATTAAAACATATAATTAGACCTGATATTGTAATGAAATGTTTTGATAATTGTTGAATACCTCAAGCAGTTTTCAATAGCTTTCGAATACTTCAATGAGGTATTTTTAATCGTTTGAGATAATATTATCAATACCATCATAATACTAGTTATTCATTTCTGATCGGGATGGGGTTGGGTCCTGTCTGGACTGGCCGAACTCGTCGCGCGGAAGAAAGCGACAAGCGCAAAACCAAGAAGGAAGGTGCCGGCCGCCCGGTGAAATACCATTCAGCATTCTTACGCTTATTTTCTTCATTCTTGTATTAATTGAATTTTTATGTTTGAACATTAAAAACTATGTTGCCTGGAAGATGTTTATGTCCTTTTCGGTTGTATTTGTTATTCCCCCGCAGTCGCAGTCGCAGTCGCAGTCGTGATGGGCGCGATTCGAGAAGTGCAGTGCAGCGCAGCGTCTTCTCCATCCAGGGCGGAGGAGGATCAATATGGGATGTTGTCGATTATGCATGAGTTGCATAAAGTGCAGCGTGGTTGGCCCTCCTTGCATTGCTCCTTGTGAAACACGACGCGAGTGGGTTGGATGCATTTTCGACGAACGAGAGTTCGCGAGAGTTTGAAGATGAATTTCTGATTTGATATAATCTGTCGATTGAAATTATATTCCTTCCAAGAAAATGAGGTCAGTTATTCATTGTTAGTTCTATTTTTCAGGTTAAGAAGTCAACATCCCTTCAGGATTGGGTGGAAATAACGGTTGAAAAACGAGTTGCCTACATTTTTTTTTTTGCAATTTCGTTAAGACTACTTGAGGTTATCAGAAATTATATCGTTATGCGTTCGCCATTATTTTGTAATTTCTGTAAATGGCTGTCCATTTAAAAAAGTTTCGCGAGGAAAAACCATAGCGTAATTAGTCATTTCGCAACTGAAATCTGTTGCTTAATGATACTTACGATACTGCATAATCCAAAGCAGGAAAGTAGGCTGTTTTATAACAAATTTGCATGATGAAAAACAGCTTATTAACATAAGAAATTTAAAAAAAGTTGTCTTTTTTAATTTTTATGTTGAATTACTAGAGGAAATTCTTGTTTTGCAGTCAACGCATGATACGTGAGTTCGTCATTGATCTGGCAATGGTCATCTTGGTACGCTTGCTGCGTGAGAGGTCACTCTTTGTGCGGCCCAAATCTGTGACACATCTCGAGCATGCCGGATGCCATTTGAGTTTTCCACCCAAAAAACCCCAACACCATCGTGTAGAAACTGAAGCTCGGTCGGTTTGGACAATATAACAAAAACACGACGCAACCGTCCGTTGAGATGCCGTTGAACTGTATGTGAAGTGAGTAGGACGTGTTTCCGATGGCGAACGTGGACCCCGGTGGGACCCCAAAGAAGCACGACGAAAAAAAAAAACTTAAAATACGTGACCGGACAAAAAATGTAATTTTCTTCGAACCATGATTATGATATCATTCTGTTTCTTTCTGTTGTATTTTTAATTTCTGGCCTCATTATTATTATGACGATGATGATAAAAGAAAAAAGTTTGACGGTGTGGCGAAGACCCAACAGCAGCAACAGCAGTGCACTGAAGTCCGTCGTGATGGGAAACTGGGGGGCGGGGAACAAAATAAATTTCCAAACGAAATGAAGAGCCACATCATCCATCTCTACGGCCCGGCCGGTGGCTGACAGTGGTCGAAGCCCGGGAGAAAGAGATCCGTTGAATGAAAATTGACCGCAAATGAGATAATATCGTAATCATAATGCACTTTTGCCTCAGCTGCCGGTGTCCCGGAGTTCATCTCATCTCCCGTCGTCGACGACGACGACGACGTTCAATCGGTTTTTGTTTGCGGTTTGATGAGAATGCATGGGTGGAGTCAGAGAGGGGCCATTACACCTCCCCCTGGTAGATTAGATTTTCTTCCTGAATTCTTATTAGTCACTGGATTTGACAGACTAACAGTAACGATGACGAACAATAAACAATTTTCGTCACTGCCTCAGCTCAGCGCGGCTTTAGGACATTTCGTCGAACGACATTTGGTCGAATGACGTTTGGACGAAAGTGCATTTGGTTGAAAGTACATTTGGTCGAAAGGACATTTGGTCGAATTGCTTGGGAACATTTATTATGGTCAAATGACGTTCAGTTGAATGGACATTTGGTTGAGAGCTTATTTTCAAATAATTTATTGAAAGATAATTTGGTGAAATTGATTGTTTGAAAAACTGCGTAACAAGTTATTTTATTACTCAGCGATGTGAACATAATTTTTTTATTATTTATTATTCTTTTTAAATGTCATCGTTTTTCGTAATGATCTGCTAATTTTCATCTGATGGAAGCATTCGGAGAGAGTGCTCGGGATCCTTTTTTGATTTCCGGATTTTACAGCTTACGGACGTGGGTAAGATTTTTGAATGTGGAAATCAAAATCAAAACGACAGGAAAAATTGCTTTGTGGAAAACCCTTTATGGCGAAATGAATGTTAGGTGTCTGTAACTCTGCTTATGACCATTCCTCAAGCGAATATATGGCTTTGCTGACAGTGTTGATGACCTCGGGTGAATAACAGAGTTTCCAGTAGAGGCTATGTATAATTAAAAATGAAAATTTAGCTAATTTTATGCACCCGGTATGGAAAGACGAGTTGATTGAGACAACAAAAGCTGGCTTGCTTCCATTTATGATCAGCTTATCTCGAATCGTGGAACATGCCTGAACGAAAAAGCAGTATGGTTGATCAATATGAGCAAGAGGCTGATCAAAATGTTGGGAATGCGTCCAACAAATTGAATAACACAATTTTTCTAATAGCGTAGAGATTGCTGGTAAATTGCTGAAACTTTTTCTATTATTCAATCACTCTTGTATTAGCGACAAAATGCTACTCTAGTCTGCTACTCATAGTCAGACTAAACGTAAAACTTTGTATCCATACTATTCAAATTCAAACACTATCCTTTCCACGAAATATCGGTTAAAATATGAACTAAACTTTTTCGACCAAATGTCCATTCGACGAAACGTCCGTTCGACCAAATGTACTTTCGATCAAACGTCATTCGACTAAATGTCATTCGTCCAAATGTCTTTCGACCAAATTCCTCAGCGCAACCAACGTCACTCAACTACCGCCAATCAAGCTCCTGGTCGCGACAAAAAATCTGTGCCGTTTTACTCTATCAACGTTTTCGTTGACCACGTTTAGCTTGACTAGCAAGGTAGGCAACTAATCGGTGTGAATTGAATGGCCGTCCAAGAAAAAAAGCTCAAAAAAAATAATAAACTTCAGCGTGGTTCCGGAGTTGAACAAGAAACCTTAGCGCGCCTACCAACAAAGCCAGCTCAACACCATGAGAGTGTGGTTGCGCAATTACCAATACAAGACTCTTTGTTGGATAGCAGTTCGTTGGTCAGACTCTTTTTGTTAGTAATAGTGTGTTCGCAGATGACTTGAAGCTTATGTTCGATAACCGCATAAGGGTGACGCGATGAGTGATGAAAAATATTACTCGTTAACTTTTTATGACTTTGTTTCGTCGTGGTGTCCGTGGAAGAAAATGAAAATGGTTTTAGGCCAGTGACGAAACTGGTAGTTACCAACCCTGGTCTCGTCCAAGAATTTTCCCTGAAGTTCTCTTAAGGAACATTTAGGAAATTCCTCATGAGATTATTTCAGAAGTTTAGTTATTTATATCTCCTCGAAACAATTCAGTCCTTTACTCAGAAGTTCTTCTTGCAGATATTCCTCCAAGTATTTTGTATTTATTTCTTCCACAATTTGAACCAACATTTTCCAACACTCAATACAGGGATTTCTTCAAGAATTAATTCAATGATTTCCATAGGAAAACATGTCATATTTTTCCAGGATTTCCTGAAGAGGAATTCCTCAAAATATTTCTACTTGTATTTCATATGATTCAATTTATAAATTACTGCAAAGAATTGTGGAGTAGCTGTAGAATAAACCTCAGGGAAAGTTTGCGAGGAGTTCTTGTGAAAACTCAATAAAAATGTCTGAACGTCTGATGGAAGTGTGCTTGAAAAAACACAGGAAAGGCTTCTGAGAAAATTACTTTTAGCATTATCCTGAATGTTAAGAACATTCATCCGTTTTTGTTATAGAAATTCTTGATTAAATGGAAGATGTTTTATTGATCTGGGATCTAGATTACTAGATTACTAAAGTAATGAATTGTGCCAATTTGGAAAACATACAACACATGGGACCCTAAATGAACATTTCAAATGGTTCTCAGAGGTATCTGCTCAGGAAAGGGATCCGATTGTGAATTCCATTGAGTCTTATGGCAGAATCTCAATCGAATTATCAGAAGCGATGTTTGAAGAAGCAAGACAAATGTTGGATGCATTTTGGAAGATATGTTTGAATGAATCAAATATCTATTGATTTCTGAAACGACTGTATAACAGAATTTCTGGAATTGATTTCTGAAGTAATTCAACAATATACACATTGAAATAACCTTCATGGATAAATAGTTTAAAAATTCATGGATAAATCGTTAGTAGAATACCTACATTTACGAATGCATAATGAAATGATTGGAAAATACCGGGAGTAATCCTTGAGGTGTTTTATGGAAGAACCTCGGTTAAAATCCCTGGAAAAAAACTCATGAAATATTTCCTAGTATCGCAAAGCAAAACCGTCCACAATGAAATACCTTGAGGTCTTTGGTGCTAGAAGCAATTCAAGCTTGTGGAAGAATATATGAAAGAATTCTTAGATAACCTTCACGAACCTCGAGATACAATTCAAATAAATTATTTGAAGAAGGGTTTGCGTCTTTCATAGAGATTCCAAAAAAATAGGCCGTATTCTTCAGTATAATACACTATGAAGTAGCGGTTAATAACTTCCTGGAGGGATCATTAGTGGTACTCTTAAATGGGTGCTTAGAGCAATTCTTGGAAGATTTTTTTATGGAATCTGCAACAATTTTTGGAAAACCTAAGAAATAAAATCTGTTGCTAGAAGAATTCTAGGTTTGTAGAGGATTGTATGAAATAATTACAAGAGATGTCAAGAATATACAAGAATCTCGAGATTATATTCAACGTAATTCTTTGGAGGAATTCTTCGAAGAACTCTTTGCAGGATCCTTGCACCAAATTTTGGAGCTAACACAGAATGAATACTTGAATGAAACACTTGAGGTCGTTCGCCCTCTCCTGATAGAATTCCCTGGTTACGCCCATGACTAGAAGTGGTTGACGGTGGTGTCGAGGGGGAACTGATTGTCCATCATTTTCCCATCCTGGATGGCGTCCCCCGAATGAGCGATTAGGTCCACCGGAGCAATGCGGACTACTTGTCCGGCTGGAGTCGGTTCGTGTTTGCACGGATTCGATTGGATTGGGCCTCCTCCTTCAGATGCCGTCAGATGTGCATCGTCGAACGTATCATCCGTTGATGAACTTGGCGACGAAGCCATCTCAGGTTCGGTGCGGATATGATTATGTGCAAGTGATGCTGCTGAATGTGAGCGATGGGTCTTCTGGGAACACTTGCTCGGACCCTGGACTGAATGGATAGAGAGCATCGCCAGGTGAATCGCAGCAGACCGGTACGCGCATCTTTAATCCTATTTCATCGCTTTCGCTCATGGTCTCCATCGTCGTCGTCGCCTACTTCATTTCGTGCGTTGTAAAATCTCATCATCACAAAAGAGTAGGTAGGAGCAAATGGGTTGCTGCCGACCGTACCGATCGACAGTGGTTTGATGTGGAACAAATGATAGAACATTTAAAACTCGAATTCAGTTCCCCGAGAGTTTGTATCCTTAGGCAGATACACGTATTTCGACTTCAACCGTAATGCTGTCTTCAATGACATGTTCTAGACTCGACTTCTAGTATCTGTCAAAGAATACAAACTCTAGTGGAATTAAATGGTATAGTGCTAAGGTCGGTTTTCATTTAGTTATAGGTGTTCTTCCTGTCGTTGTTGAATTGATTTACCTAGATATTTAAAATATTTTACGTATTCAAAAGTTTTGAATTTTCCTGAGATTTCAGATTATGTATCTCATGAATCCGTCCCTCTAACAAAAACTTCCCGTGACAACCATGAAGATGCAGATGTATGCTCGGTGGTTAGTAAAATGGATATCACACTAACATTCCTTCCCTGCCCTTCGAATTTTTCTGATTTTTTAGGTTTTGGCCATCTTCGAACCACCGTGCGGTCGTCCAACGCGACGACCATGGCGGCGAGCGAGGGAAAATGATATTGCCAATAATGCTGCGTGATGATGTAGAGGAAGTGACCGGAATGGATCTTCTTCTGTGCTCGAGAATATGGCGTGTAGGTTTCGGACGGACGGTCGGACGGACGGTCGGACGGACGGTGATGGGATTGATTGAAAAGAAACCAAGCAAGGTAGCCGGAGAAGAGGAGGAGTGGAACAGCAATACCAAGAAGCGAAGGGTGGTGCCCAAGTGCTTTGGCCGATGCTGCCGTATATGTTGAGTGCGGTAATGGACTTTTTTCCGCTGAATGAGATTATTATTTTCTGATGATGGCGAATAGATCATGGCTTGTGGAACGCTTGGACGTGTGACCATCAAAGGAATTTCTGTGCTGTAAAATTGTGTGCACTTTTCCATTGGAGGCAACGGCTTTTGCGTCTGATGGGGAACTTGTTTGCAATTGAGATGACCTCGGCGGTTTGCCACTCATGGGCGGAATGGGAACAGCGATTTAGACATAAGATCGAAGTATGTCGCTGGTAGGATATGAAGTCGTATGAAGCTTGAACAGAGAACTTCTAAAACTTCCAAGAAATCCTGTGAATTTCAGAATTTACAAAGTATGCTCGATAATGTGGATTAGGACCATTGATATCTTACCAATCCAGCTAACTCGATCGCCAAAAATTTTCAGCGAGATACGCACAGTCCAATCGCTTGTACATATCGTCGAATGAATTTTGAACGGTTTCATGAATTCGAGAATAGCGCGTAGATTGCGCAACGGCAACGATTTTTATGGCGTTTGAAAACCCATAAATTTGGTATGAATTGATTAAATCTTAGACACGCAGAATCAGAAACGACGGTGACAGTACGAGACAAAGCGGGAAACTCACCGAAACTGATGTGTGTGCGCATTCTTTCTTCGGATCGAGTTGATTCCAATTCCCAGAAAAATACCTCCGTCCAGGCTTCTGCGACAGTAATTGAGCGTAATCCACAGAAATCCACTTTCGTGACAAACAATGAAACTGCCCTCGTCGGGATTCCTGGTCGCCGTTGATCTGGTGGTGAGAAATCCTGGTCCCTCGAAATCGAAACATCGGGACAAAAAATTCGACGTATTTCCAGGCGGTGGATAAAGGGTGATTACCGGGACCCATGTACATATATTATAAAGCAATAAATTGAAAGTAGCTTTCCCCACACGCTGACACAAGATCAGTTTGGGACCGCTGTCGAAAGGAGTCTCCGCCACCGCCGCCGCGAGAGATCAAGACGAGGATCGAATCCCAGAAGAAGGAAAAAAAAATATGCGCGAATACCGCACCATGTCCAGGGTCCGAGTCCTCCTGCCGAAATAACCGAAAAATTTTTCCGCCAGTCAAGCACACACATCGTACGGAGTCGTAATAAATCTTCCTTTCAGTATGAATGTCGAAATAAGTTTAATTAAAAAAAATGTCTTGATATTTTGCTTTGCGCTCTTTCTTCGGGAATCGATTCGGTGCCTGGAGAGTTGCTTGATTCCCGGTTGCGATCGGTCGTTGACAGGATCAAGCTGCGCTTCTCCTGGTTGCGCGGTTTCAGACGGTAAGGATAAGACATGGGGGTGGGGGGGTTTGACTGGGTGCAGCTCTGTAGCTTCCGTTGACAACAGAGCTTGATTTGTTAGATTTTGTTGCGTTGCTTTGGGAACTACATTACATTGTAGTTCGAAGTCATTTCCTGAATTGAATTAGGTATGGAACTTTATTACTACAATCATAACCAGTTATACACTTAAAGCTTTATAAAGCAAAACACTAGTTCTTTTTATTTTCGAGAAATTCCCACAAATCTTCCAAGTTAACAAGTTTGGACACAAGTCCCTGTAACACTTTTTTGCTATGTAACCGCACGATTATTAATTTAACTAAAGAAGGCTGAAAACAGGCAAGAAAATTGCCTAAAAAGCAAAATTTTTGAGTGAATCCAGAATAAGTCAAGAATCTATCAAGAACCAATCGTTCTGAGCGAATTTATGATGGATTTTCTATAGGTATGCTTGAAGGAGGATTATAGAGGAAATTATCGGTTTTCTAGATGACTCTCTCAAATTTTGAATGAATCACTGGAGGAATTTGAGTGATCTGAGAGAAATATCTTGATTACAGGAGTAGCTACTGGTAATCCCAAGTACCATAGCAGATAACATTCTGACAACCGTCTGGTTTCATCTAATTCTCGCATACTCTGAGATAATGCCCTAAAAGTCATTGGTAACAAAGTGCGTAGCTCGTTGTTTCTGAGCAAATGAAAGAAATAGCATTCAAACCAACATCACGGGCAGGTAGATATTGATCCGTTCTTCCCCATAGCGTTGTTAGGTAACATGAAAATCCATTCAAATGCTTAGAAACAACGAGCTACACACTCGGTTACCAATGGCTTTTAGGGCGAGATCACAAGTTATGCGCGAATTCTATGGTTGGTTGGATGAGAAAATGCCGAATGACAAAACGTCGAATTCCAAAACTTTGAATGTCAAAACGTCAATAAAACAAAACGTCGAAAGAAGAGAATCGGAAGGGAACGAAAATTATACACTGAGAAAAATGTACATGTTAAGGTCGTGTGTTTTACTTACAGATTTGCACAAAAAAAACAACCACGTGACTCGAGTGTGGTAGCCATAAGGATTTCGTCATTGACTTCATGATGTAATTTCATGTGTATCAACATTAGGTTGTCATGTGAAGAAAAATATGAATATCTGAAGATTAAATCATGAAAACCGAATAATTTGCTTATTGAATTCGAAATGTAGTGGCTTTAGATAGCCAAGAGTGTGACACAAGATAACCATAAGTAAAACACACTGCATCCGTGTTGGGAGATGATCTATAGGTTGGCACACACGAATCTCAATAGCAGTGGTGTAGCTAGAGTTTTGGGGGCCCGGTGCGGAGGTAAATTTGGTGGCCCTCAAATAGAGGTTTGCAAAATATTCCTTTTATTACCGAACTCACACGAAACTTCAACACTTCATCGAAAACGAGGGCGTAGCCAGAACTTCCGCAAGGAAATAGTTTTTGATGCAACGTTTTATGGATACGAAAATTATTGCTTGAAAAGTTTCTATACGTTTCTGTTCAATAGATCTTCTTTTATATTCGTATTCCTGAAAAACTTTCTGTATTGTAAGAGGCGAACCAGCTGCGGAATCTGAAAATCTATATAAAATAAAGACACAAAAACTTTCTGTATGTTGTGCGGTATATCTATGATTATTCCTAGTTAACTTCTTTGAAGATACGTAAAAATATCATGGAACGATTTATCAGACATTTTAGTGAATACGTAGGATATATTCTTAAAATTCATGTTTTGCGCAAATTCCTGAAATTTTGTTGTGGGTTTCGAGGCAGATCAAGGAGACAATCAAGATAAAATGTTTAATTTTATTATAAACTAGTGGTCCCGGCAAACTTCGTCTTGCCATCAAGTAGGCTGTTGAAAAACGCTTTTGATCGTCCCATATAAAATGACAGTTTCGTTCACGCTCGTTTTTTCAACTTTCCCGGTGAATATCCTGGGATTTTTATACACACAAACACGTCGCAACCCTTAACGAACAAAACGGAGAAAGAATCGTTCAAATCCGTTGATCCGTTCGTAAGCCATTTCGTGACATACAAACACCAATCCATTTTTATTTATATAGATATTAATTATTATATTATGGGAATTCTCAGCGAAACTGGGCTTCGTGGCCGAGTGGTTAGTGTCGCCAGGCAGTAATCGCTTCGTGTCATGGGGGTGTGGGTTCGATTCCCGTTTCAGACGTCGAAACTTTTCGTCAGGAATGTTTCTTGGCTGTGCCACTGGAGCATGCTTGACCGTTGTCTAGTTTTAAGTTACAGTCTGTGCAGCTAAATGGCTGAAGACGGTTTTTTTTAAACTCATAGGTATCCTCAGAGAAAACTTTAGAATATACCCCTTGATAAAAAAACGTGCCGAGATTCTTAAAAAAAAAAAAAAATTGGAACTTCGTCAAAATTCCTGAAATTATTGGATTTATTTAGGTACTTCTCATAAAAGAAGTCTTAGAAGAACTTAAAAAAAAACTTGTAGAATTGCTAAGGAGTTTCTGGGAAAATCACTGCTTTTATTACTCGAAAAACTTTTTGTAATAATGGACGAATGGACAAAAAATGAAGGACGAATCCAAAAGGATTTCCTATTATCTGAGGGATATAAGCTTCTAAGATACCAGAAAAAAATCATCGGATAAATCTAAAGAGCTTTATTTAGAATAAGTAAAATAATTCGTGGAAGAATCTCTGGAATTATTGATAAAGGAGTACTTGAGAAAACCATGGGATCTTTTGGTCAAGGGTACGCCAACAAATCCCTTCAGCGGTTTTCAGAGGAAAATGCTCAGAGGTCTCCTCAGTGGAATTCCTAGTTGAAAGTTTGATAAATTCCTAGAACGAGTGCTGTAGGGATTCTTGAAGAAACCTTTCTCTAAAAATCCTTTATCTATATAAGAACGCCTCATAGATTTTTATTAAATTACAAAATAAAAATCCTGGTGGCATTGCTCTGAATATTCTGTACTGTTTTTACATGAAACTGCTGAAAAAAGTTCCCTGCATTTGTTTCTTATTTTGATTCTGAAGAAATCCAATTAGAATTTCTGTAAAAATTATCGAAAGAAATCTACAACGAATTCTTGGAAATATGATCTCTTTTTTACAACGAAATCTTAAATGAATCACTGGATAGATTTAATAAAAATATGTTGGTAAAATCAGACTTGATAGCAACTCCTCTGCGATGCAAAGATGAGGCGATTTCGCCGTTTTTCTGCGGAGTAAAATTAAACTCAAAGTTTTCAACACAGATCCTCAAGCGATTCGAGTGAGAGTGTAAAAAAAATGCGAAGATTTTTTTTTTTAACTCACTCTCTCTTGTTGCGATGCTCACCTTTACTCACGCTTCAAATGAACTCTGGAGTGTCCCGCCCGATCAAGACAGTTCTCGGAGAATTGTGATGGCACTCTTTTTTTATGGAATTTTACTCTGTTGTGTTTTGTGCTATATCTTCCTCGCTCAATTTTCGTTGCCTCTTTGTTTAGTACTTTTTCGCTCCCTCGCAAAGAGACAAAAGCAGCACGCTGCTCTAGAGTATGTCACCGAACATTGATGAGAAGAACCTCTACTTCACCGAACAACAGGAGTGTTTTATAAAGAACTATCCTATTGGATGTCTTTTGTAGGTATTATTGGATGATTCAAAAAATAATACCTGCAGGAATTTCGATCTAAATGAAAACATAAAATTATAAAATTAAAATTCGTCAAATTTACTGTTTCATACATTTTTTGTTTGAACCCTAACTATTTTCCCTCGCCTTGAGCCTCCCAAGTGGTCTTGGACATAAAAGAAAACTATTTGCATCAATTTGAATAGTGGATAAAAAATCAAAATCTCTAGCTTACTCATTCTACTAAATTCGTGATTATGGGTATATTCATAATATATTCAATGAGTATATTCAAGTATTGTAATCTTACAAAAATGTACACCTTTGGTCTTCAACTTATTTATATTCTATTTAGATGATCTCTGTATCATTTTTTATGGCAATGAGAAGGGTTCAGACAGTAAGAAAATAAATACAAATAAAAAACTCACCAATGCTTCAGATTTTTGGAGACCTACAAACTTGGGTTGATTTGATTAGATTCAGAATTCATTAAGTATCATATAAATATGAATATATAAGATTAATTCAACATCCATTCTCAATCATCAACATCTTCAAAATAGCAATCTGAGCCAGCTTAAATATCTACATCAGGGCCGCGTTTAGCTAATAGAAGGCTTGCTTCTCTCATGCGTGCAATCGATTGAACAACAAAAAGGACAATAACTTAGAAAATAAATATTTGTGAAGGCCCCTGAAATGTGGGAGCCCAAAGCCACGGTTCACTCGGGGCCCTCGACTCACCCTAAACCTAGGGATAATCAAGGGGCCCCTGTCCAAGTATCCTCCAAAACTTATGCTTAACAATGTTGACAAAGTTGACATACTCATTTTCTTTTTGGGATCTTACAAATTGTCAATTTCCTATAAGCTATGTCGATCTTTTAATGCCATGAGAAACCCGCACTGCGATTTTGGGGCCCCTAGGAGCTCGGGGCTCGGTGCGGACCGCACCCACCGCACCCCCCTAGCTACGCTACTGCTCAATAGGAAAGCTTCAGGAAATTATGTGGAAAATTTTAAAATCCATATTTTCCATAAGACAAAACAAAGGAATTTTATGTGTAACACACATGAAGTTTGCAAGAAAATCACAACAAATCGATATGGCCGTTCATGAATCGATCCATAATTTTAAACACACAGTTCTGACGTGTGAATTTTTATCAGTGTAATTAGAAGAATGAGAATCTATGACAGATTAGAGTTCGAATGGACAAAAAGTTGAATGGAAAAAAGGTCGAATGGGCATAAGTTCGAATGGACAAAAATGTCGTTGGAATAAAGGTCAGAAGAGCAAAAGCTCACACAGAAATAAATTAGGAGTGCAAACCAAATAAATAGTAATTGAAAACAAATCTCTGTATTCATTGCCACACTCAGTGGACTATGCTACCTGTTGTTAATCGTATAGCCTGTTGAACACCTACAGTCAGTGACAAAAGTTATTTGTCTTTAAACAACCCTCTGAAATTCTTTGGAAAATTATTGCAATGTAATGAATCCACTACAGGCAAAACTTCATGTTATTTGTAGTTCGTCATCAAAATTTCAGCCAATTCGGACTACCAGAAGCTGAGATACATACCCTCAAACTTGGGAATTTTGTATTGAAATACAGCATTTGATTACTAACTTTTCTCACTAACTGTAGTTGGTCACTTTTTATATCACTTTTCATATCGGAACTGGGCCACCCAACTATGTAATTATAATAACAGAATAATTGAAAAGATAATTTGATGTACTCTGTTGATAGAAAAAAAATCAACATAATTGCTGCAAAATCACATACAGTGTCCGGCCATTTGGTCGAACGCAGTTTGGCCGAATGCCATTTGGCCGAACGGGTCATTTGGCCGAATGTCGTTTGGCCGAATAATGAAACAAAAATCAATTTGCTACTAAAGCGTTGTTGATTTGCATGATGTGTCGGGACGATAACGATAAAATTTAACCGTCTATTCACAAAGTTGTGGACTCCACACATCGTGTATGACTCGAAGCTGATGGTTGATTCGTTTCTAGGTTATCAACGGTGTTCTAAGGTTTCAAGCGTTTTTTTTATGTTTTCATCATAATTTTTTCCTTATTTTAAACATAGGCTTTTCTTTCGAGTTAGACTGGTATCATTCATATTGGCAATAATTTAGCTTATGTTTTCATTGTGAATTTTACTTTCTTTAAATCATCGGCAGTTCTTTGTAGTTATACTGATTAAAATAATATTTGCATTACACTCGCATACATTTTCATAAGAGATTATTCCTTCTTTTGATCATAGGCTGTTCTTATAAGAGTGAAGTATTTTTCATAGTCATTGGAATTTAGGCTTGTGCATACAGGGGTCATGCATAATTTACGTCACGCTTCAAGGTGGGAGGAGGTGATTAAGCCAAGGGTGACAAGCCGTACAAAATTTTAGAAGGGCTCATACAAAAAATGTGACAACGAGGAGGAGGGTTTGGTTGGTGCCGGTCTCGAAAAAGTTAAAGTTTAGCGTAACATAATTTGAGTACCATCCCGAAGAGCCTTTTTCTCGAAACATATGTTTTTAGCTCAACGGTTGACTTAGGTGAGCTGTCTTCCAAGAATAAGATTACAACGTGTGAACTGAACTCTGCGCCGTTGCTTGCGTAAAGCAGTAAACCGAACGACTCAATGAATACTTACGTCGAAGAAGCTAACTGGTTCTTCGTTGTGAAAAAAAGAAACAAAGACTTGTGATTGCTAGAACTAGGAAATATTTTACTTAATACGATTCGAGGAATCGAAGCAACCCGATTCAGCAGAAGGACGATTAAGTCGAAAAACGTTTAAGTTATTGTCAAAGGGCTAGAAGACCCCAAACGTGATGCGAAAACCTCTGCTGGTAGCTCTCACCCCTAGCAAAGAAGTGAATGATTGCTTACATTCAGGAGGTTCTTCTTTCAACATTGACTGTTTCTTGAACTAACAAATAGCTAATTATTTATCTTTATTCAACAATATGCAGAATAAGTTCTTTGAAATCCATTACAAAAGAATGCTGACTGTGGTTCATTATTGTTTTCAAACAACACAATTGAATAAAATCACTTTAGAAAATCCTCAAAAGAACAGCCGATGCTTAAAAGAAGGACACATCTCTATTAAAAATCTATCATATGGATAGTTAATAACCACTCCAAAGCGAAACTCAGAACAATGACAACCGGCGTTCAGAAAACTGATTATTTTATTGGAAAATTGTAAAATTGGAAACAGCCTACTTACCAATAACCAATAATTGGTATATTTTTAAAGAGCAATGATTTAAAAGAAGGAAAAATCACAGATGAGAAACTTAGTGTGCAATAATCTTTTCAATGGTACGATTTAAAAGAACAGTACATCTGGAAACTATGGAGAACCAACAATACTATGTAAATTTTAAAAGATTTTTTTTATTCTCTATTCATTTATATTCTAATTGGTAGCTTATTTCGCCAGTGGGCATCACTTGAGCGAGGATCGATTAAAAATGTTGTACTAGAGCACAACGCCTAAATTTAGACTATTTTATTCCCCGATCTTTTTTTTGGATCTGACGCTACGCTCTCTACGTCTCTTTGCGCTCTCTACTTTTCGCAGGTAGTTCGAAGAGCACGCAGGGATTCTTTCTCAGTCCAAGAGTTCATAGTCGTTCATAGCCGTTTTTGTCGATTGCCGTGTAAATCCGAGTGCAGTTCAGCGTTCATTCAGAGATTCGTTCGCATTCGTATATCGTGTGGCAAGTACGATGATACTCTATGCCCACGGAAGTCAAGGAAATTTCCATTACGAAAAGATCCTGGACCGACCGGGAATCGAACCCAGACACCTTCAGCATGGCTCTGCCTAGTAGTTGAGGACTCTAACCACTCGGCTAAGGAAGGCCTCAGCTTATCCGTCGATCCAGTAAATATTTTTGTTCATTTAAACTTAAATCCGTCTGAAAATCTGACCTTTTGTCCATTCCGATCTTTTATCCATTCAACAGTTTGCAAAGCAAATCTCTCTGCCATAAAATTTCCTTACCTCTAAATACCCTCCCGCTTATGAACTGACGTAGATGCAGGGGTATATCTGGTCTATTGTGGGCCAGTTTCAATGTAACATCAATTCCTCCCCTGAAGGGAATTCATTGGTCTGCATTCTGACATGGCAGACACCGTTTGTTGTCTAAAAATAGGGTTGAGTGACGAAACATCGAATAAAACGATCCAAACTTTTTTGATTGTCGAAATGATCGTCTGAATGGAGCTTGTGGTGGAGTTGCTATTATTATTCATAGGCGCATAAAACGTCAAATTTTTTCGTCATTTGAAACCAAAGTGATCTTCTAGAAGGACTCCCTTTATACTACGAAATGTTAAGAAATGTAAACCTTATTACTGTCTTAGCGAAATAGATTTCATTCACGGAAAATGAATATATCCCAAACTTAGTGTCAAGCCATAGCATATAAAACCTCATCCAAAATGAAACGAACACTGGTGTTCGATCATACTTCGACACCAACCAGATTCAGAAAACATTGCTCCACTTTCAAGAAGGGATGTCCCTCACTCGCTCTCAGTACGAGACCCCATTCACGAATTTTGCATAAAATATTCGTTTTGTTTTTCTTCGAAGGAGTGCTCTTATGCACAAGAGGGTGGGGTATGAATCTTGAGCTCACACTAAACTGATAGCAGACGATAGATAGCAGTCTCTTGCGCCGAAGAGCTCACCAGATCATTTCGGACGAGCGCTGGCTGGCTGGCTGGCTGGTCTCGCGACCTGATTGGAACTGATTTCACCCAGTTGTCATTACCATGTGTACATATTTAACCATTAATTGGATTGGTTCTTGGTTCGATTTTTTTTTGCTGTCCTTTCTGCACAATGAGCAGTTTATATGTAATCCGTCGGCCAGAAATATTTTTGTTGTCATAAGTTATATCCAGCAGAATAGACTGGAATATTTGACTGACGCCTCCCAAACAGTATCGAAAAGTGCTTCTTTTCAGCACCGAAACCAGTGCTGAAAAGAAGCACTTTTCAGCATTGTTATTTTGGTAGGAAAAGCAGGCCATTATGCTGTGCATCTTATCAATGAAAAGTTGATTGATTTGCAACGGAATCGCAAAAAGTAATTTTTACGATTTTTGGCCACCTGATCGCCCATAGTGCACCAACGCTCTGTGTCGCGGAGTTCGTGTTGGCTTTCTCCCAAGACGATCTCGAGGGCCGAAAACCCCATTCGAGAAGGCCTGTCATCCCGGTGCCATTTGTGTGTCCGTCCATACCCATCGGCTCGGCTCAAGAAGCCGGAAAGATTTTTGTCCTGCCAGTTCGCCGTTCTGTTCAGGTTTCTTCGATTTTTTGGCTTTCTTATTCCTCTACTTCTGGACGGACGGATGGACGACGGACGACGAGATGCTCCCGGAAACAAAGCGCAACAAATGGATTGGCGCAAAAATACGACGCTCACTCCCCGAAAAATTTAATTTATGAAACGAAATGAGTAGATAAGGCCAACGTGCGGAAATAAATCTTCCAAGACGATGGTGGTAGACAGCAGCATCAGCAGAATGTGTGTGTTTGGGAGGGATGCTGGAATTATCAAGTTCGCGAGTTGCCACTCCAAGTCTCCAAGCACCGAAGGCCATCCGTTTCTTCTGCGTTCTTGTTTTTCTGCTCGCCGTTAATTCAATTCATATATGATCGCAGCAGAGGGAAATGTGTGAGATGTTTATCGGGTTTCATTTCCCTTCGCGGTTTGTACGGCGAGGACAACGTTTGCAATTTGCGGGAATGTTTTACATTTAAGCTTACTCACGGCCGATAGTCCCGCTGTTTGGTAGGGAAGATGGGGATTATACATTCCAGAACATACCTGTAATTAGAAGACAACGGAAAATTATGTTAGATTGTGGAACAAAATATTAATATTGATATCAATAAAACATGTTAAGAAGAATGAGAAGAAGAAGGATTAGGAGAAGGTGAAGAAGAAAGAGAAAATAAAGAAGAAATAGAGAAAAAAGAGAATGAGAAGAACAAGGACAAGAAAAAGAAAAAAAAAGAAAGAGAAGAAAAAATAAACACCATTTGGCCACCACCTCTATAGAATCCTCCCATCCTGCAAAACTCAAAAATCATGCTTGAACTTTGAAAATGTTGAACTGGTTATGATAAAGCTGGAAAATTCTTCTGTACATTGCTATTAATACTATCATTTGTCAATTTCTTACATTTACAGTTAACCCATTTGTAGACAAATATGCGCTGGAACTAGCGTTGGGCAAATTTAACCAGAACATCGATGTTACTGAATCGATTCAAATTCATAGTGTCGAATCGATTCATCGATTTAATCGAATCATTTTAATCGATGTTTTCGAATCGATTCGATTTTCAAGCTCATATTTATTTATTTATTTATTTATTTATTTATTACCTTCATCGGACTTCAAAGTCTTAATGAAGTGTGATGGAGAAAAGCCTCCTTGAATAAGCTAATGTGTATTCAATTGAGATCATTCAAAAAGGCGTAAAAACTCCATACCTTTTAGAAAAACATTACAATGAATAAAAATTACATTAAAAAGTACACGTGGAACTAGATTACAATATTACCTTCACACATTCAAAGAGATACCCTCTCGCTTTAAGATTAAAATTGTCGCATCCAAATGATCCTCGTCGTAGGGGTGATAAAAAAAACAAAAAGAAAATACAAATAGTAAATTTCTTCCAAAGTAAAATGAATGGACAGATACTCACCCTCCTAGATAATGCTGGGCTACCACTCAATATTGGGCTTCGCAGATCTGGTTTGGCTAGTCTGAAGTTTTCGTTTGAAGGTCGTAGATGAAGAGTTGAAATCGAAGAAGGTGTAAAACTCGTTGAAGCTTGCGGACATGAACCGGATAGGATCATGCAGCCCGTATTCGGTATTCCTGGAGTCCATCCGTAAGAATTCACGCCTTCGAAGAATTCGCTCTGGCGCATAGACATTTAGTTGTGAAAGAATTGCAGATGAATCAGTCTCTCCCAACAAAATTTTTGCTACAAAGACGGCTCGTGCATGTTTCCTTCTTTGGCTTAATGTCTGCATTCCCAAAAGGTTACAGAGGTCCTCATATCGTGGCAGGTTTAATGGGTCACGCCATGGCAGATCACGTAAGGCGTATCGTACAAATTTCTTTTGAATCGCTTCAAATCTCGCAATCCATGTAGTCTGGTACGGGCACCACACAACAACATCTGACTCCAGTATCGGTCGCACTAACGCACAGTACAGTGATCGTAGGCAATGTGGATCCTTGAATTCGCTTGCAACTTTGAACATAAACCCGAGTTGCCGGTTGGCTCTGCAGATTAAGTCATCGTAGTGAGCACGGAAAGTGAATGCTGTATCAAGTGTTACACCTAAATCACGAACTTGAGAAACTCGTGCAAGGATCTGACCGGCGATATTGTATTGGAAGGTAATCGGATGCTGCTTACGATGAAAGGATACGATGCTGCATTTTTGGACACTCAGGGTCAGAAAGTTTTCCGAGCACCATTCAACAAGACAGTCAATCTGACTTTGTAGATTTGAGCAGTCTTGGACACTCATGATGGCTATACCGTTTTGATTCATATTACGGACACTTAATGCCTCAGTGAAGTATAACCCAGCTTGGACCATACAAAATAAATCATACAGATTTTTTAGCGTTATCGAGCGTCGGAAGCCCTTAACTTTCGGATGGTGGGTGAAGAATACGCGTCCGCAACTTGAATAAATTTAAATAAATCAAAACGTGTGACCTTTTCATGATTCTTATTCCGGACGCTCCCTCACTTTTGCCTCATATTCCGGACGCTTTGATTCGAATTACGGACAGCTCATGATAATCATTAATGGAACAGTCAAATCATCAATTGAAATCGTTCAACCACTTAAGAGACGTATAAGGTAGTTGGGCATTATAAATTTTCAATGATATTCATGGAAAAAACCTAATAAAACGAGCCTCAAAAATGAGAACTTTTGGACGGCGAAAATTGAAACATTTCGTGTGAAACGTTTCCCATACAAACGAGAGTGTCCGGAATTTGAAGCTGTCCGTAATATGAATCAAAACGGTACAGCTTTGAATCGTCCGCATAAAATAGGCGACAACCGGGAGGAAGGACAAATGAGAGATCGTTTATGAATATCGTGAATAGAAGTGGTCCCAGGTTACTTCCTTGTGGCACACCGGATACATTGGCGAAAGTCCTCGATTTGTCAGCACCAATTTTTACTACGAGCTTTCGATCCATTAGGTATGACCGGAACCAGTTTATGATATCAGCGGATATTCCGAGTTTACATAGCCGGGCAAGCAAAATTCCATGATCAACTCGATCGAAGGCGGATTTGAAGTCTGTGTAAACTGCATCAACCTGAGCTCCTGCGTCCATATTTTGCAAGCAGAATGAAGAAAACTGAGCAAGATTCGTACATGTGGACCTCTTAGGATAAAATCCGTGTTGATCCGGGGAAATATACGACTTGCAGGCTACAAACAATGTATCGTTAACGATGATTTCGAAAATTTTGGAGCATGCACACAAAGAAGTGATACCACGATGGTTGGCAACATATCGCTTGTTCATCTTCTTGTATACAGGAAACATTTCCGAGTATTTCCATGCCGTAGGAAATTTGCACTGTCTAAGAGAGTTGTTGAAAATGGCTGTTAGTGGTTCAATCAGAGCAATACTGCACTTTTTCAAAAAGCACGGCGGTATACCATCGGGACTTGCTGAGGAAGATGACTTTAGCTTATTAATTGCAGCACTAACTTGATGAGGAGTGATTTGGAATGCTCTTAAGGTAACCAGATTACTTGGAGTGTTATGACAAGCTTGCTCAATTTGAGCCGGTGATGGACGATATTCATTAAAAGCACTTTTAAAGTGGGTTGCAAAAAGATTGCACTTTTCCACAGCAGTATTACCGATATTATCTCCCAGGAACATCTCAACTGGCAACCCGTCTTCCTTTCGTTTGGAATTAACAAAACTCCAGAACTTCTTCGGATTTCTTCGAAGGTTTTCTTGCATCCGAAGAGTGTACTGATTGTACAAAAAATGGCCATAGGTTCGGTAGTTATTACTTGTACGGTTGAATTGCTGTTTGCTAAGCGGACAACGTGATCTACGATATTTCCGAAGCGATTTAGACCGTAATCGTTTCAGTTGTCGGAGGCGTGCATTACCCCATGGGGGCTTAGGATTAGGGTGTCGTGGTGGAATGAATTCTACAAGAGTGGTTGTCATAAGGCTTGTGAAGCGCGACACGGCGTCATCAATGTCAAGTGAATTCAGGAACGACCAGTCAATTTGTTGCAGTGCATCGTTTAATCCTTCGAAATTTGCTCTGTTGAAATCCAGGCTTGGCTCCTCGGAAGTAATAATGACCTCGGGTTTTGGTAGAGCTATTTCGATGTCCAAAGCAGGATGATCTGCATCAATGAGAGAAAGAGGTTCGACCGCTTCACAAATAGAAGATGCAGCTAATGTGATATCATTCACTAACGCAAGATCAAGAAGGCGATTGTGTCTGTTACTGATGAAATTTATCTGATGCAAGCCATGAAAACTGAAGCCATCTAATAGTGCAGCACAAGCAGCAGAAATGTGCGATTGTAAAGCATCGACGATAGGTACGACGTCATTAGCTCGAGTCCAAACCAAACCAGACTGATTGTAATCGCCTAGCAAGAGTACATGGTCATTGGCTCGAAGATTGTTATGTACTTTTCCGATTGATTCGATGTGATTTTTGACCGATACCAAATCTGCCTTGCGATCAGGCGGAAGGTAGATAACTCCAATACTAACAACAGAGTTTGTCAGTTTTAGCCTGACCCAAAGATGTTCGAGTTCCGTTGCGACGGGAGATGGATCAACGCAGCTATTGATAGCTGTTGACACAGCGATTAGTACACCTCCGCCGCGAGATTTGCGACTGTTGAAGATATTGCGATCATTTCGGTACACAGTGTATGCGTTTCCAAATAACTGGCATGAAAAAAGTTTATCGTCGAGCCACGTTTCAGTTAGAGCAATCACGTCGTAGTTGAAATCGGATGCAGCGAGAAAGACATCTTCAATCTTCGTACGGAGCCCTCGTACATTTTGGTAATACACGGTCAGTTTCTCACAGGGATCGGCCGGATGCGAAGTTGAGTCATGGTTTACCTGGAAATGATTATTCCTTGAACGGTGTGCAGTATCATCCAGGGCTTCGACAAGACATATACTATCCCTCGCATTACCTGATAATGGAGAGGGCTTTGCAGGAATAATGGTGTTGAAAACGGATGATGTTGCAGCATGCAAAGTTGAATCGGTTGAATGAAGCGTAGTAGAGGCCTGAAAATTATCATCTCTTGAATGACGTGCAGATTGTGCTACTTTTCCCCGAATGTCGTTTCCCCGAATGTCGTTTCCCCGAATGTCGGTTCCCCGAACGCCAGTTTCCCGAATGACCCTTTTCCCCGAATGCCATTTCCCCGAATGACTCAGTTCCCCGAAAAGTGGTACTGTTCGAATAGGAGCTCTAATAGTTTTAAGTAGCAAGATGGTGAACTAGAAAGAACGATAGGCAATCGAAAGAAGGAGGTATTTGGTCTTTCTCGACTATACACATATTGCCAAAAATGCTGAGGACGGTAAAACTCCTAAGAACCGCCAATTAAATAAAGAAGGGTGCATATCAGATGACCAGTACGTTCACTTACCTGAAATGTAAAAAGTTATGACAATTATGATTGCCAAAAACTGTTCGGGGAAGTGGGTTATTCGGGGAAACGACATATTCGGGGAACAGGCATTCGGGGAACTGGCGTTCGGAGAAACGACATTCGGGGAACCGACATTCGGGGAAAGGTAGCACAACCATGACGTGCAGTATCATCAGAAGCTTCGGCAAGACAAATGCTGTGGTTAGCGTTACCTGACAAAGGAGGTTGGCTTTGCAGAAGCATGTTATGAGATGAATGCGCTGGGATGAAAAGTAACTCGGGTCTTACACGCCATTTGCATTCCATGGAGTTTTCAGGATGTAGGTCTGGAAGTCTGGATGAAGGGCAGTATCGTCGGTAGCTTCGACAAGACATATACTGTTTCTAGCATTACCTGGCCTAGTAGACAGCTCCTCGGGAAGTAAAACGTAGAGATCGGTCGAAGGTAAAAAGGTACGGAACTGAAATTTTTCATTTCTTGAATTTTGTGTAGCACCGTACGAAGCTTCGGCGAGACATATACAGTGCTGTTCTAAATAATAGCAGCGCATGTCGATTTTCATACAAAATGTTCAACTTCGACATGCTGTATTTTTGTTCCCTTTCAAGCAATCGAGCTGAAATTTTCTCCACAGAACTACAAATATGATCAATTTTGTAACTACAAAATTTCAGTTTTTTCTGAGTTCCTGCCGAAAAGTGAGACACTAGGTGAAATTTTTCGAAAAAATAGCAGTTTTTCATTTTAAAATTTTTCTTCTACAAATATTTTAAACATTTTTGGTTTAGGTGTAGGTTTGATAAGTAGGAGGAGATTGTTCCAATGGTAAGTGATATACAATTTAAAACTATAATGTGAAGCCGAAATTAAAATTTTTAAAACTGCTATTTTTTCGAACAATTTCACCTAGTATCTCACTTTCCGGCAGGGGCTTAGAAAATTTTGAAATTTTTTGTTTACAAAATTGGGCATATTTGTAGTTCTGTGAATAAAATTTCAACTCGATTGCTTGAAAGGGAACAAAACTACAGCATGTCAAAGTTGAACATTTTGTATGAAAATCGACATGCGCTGCTATTATTCAGAACAGCACTGTACTATTCTTCGCATTACCTGACAAAGAAGGCAGCTTACAGACGATAGGTAGTACAGGCATGATCGATGAGCTTGGAAGTGTGTGCTGTTCTAATGGACAAAATTCTATTGACCGCCTCCGGAAGGATTCAAATCGGGTGCAATTCAGATGACTGATCTCTGGTTTTTTGAATAATTAACAAATTCGCAGAAGCAGATGTTCTCCGGCCAAGTCTCTTTTGAAAGAGCAACATCTCTAAGTGTCTTGCTGACATCGACTTTGAAAGTAATGAAACTCAGCGTTGTGGGATCTTTATCTTTAGGAACGAGACGAACCACCTTGCCCATCTATTCCAAGGTCCAAGCAATCCTTCACGAGAGTTGAAATTTCTTCATCAGTTGTGCTAGGATCGAATGCTGATAAGTAAATCCAAACCAATTCTTTGGGTGGTGGAATAGTTTTAACAAACTCTGATGCAGCTTTCAAACCACGAGAGTTAGACAACTTAGCTGCAACTGGACCTTCAGCACGAATACGTTTTGGAGTATTGGGAACGGTATTTAAGCCCGAAAACCTTTTCCAAGGCGAGTTGACGGTTGGAGTTATTGGTTTCGAGTCCACTTTAGCAGAAAGAGCTTTAACGCTATCCCTCAATCCAGCGATTTCATCTTTCAGCGATTTTAGCGATGATTCATCAGGAGCATTGTCACAGCGCGATGACATCCTTCGAAAGTGATCGTTGGAAAACATATCAGCACAGTCATCGCACATTCAAAAGATATTGCGCGCGTTAGCTCCTAATACATCTCGGATATCGTATTCCATTCTAACGCAGATCATATGGAATGAATTTCCGCAGTATCCGCGACAGATGATTCGGTCCGAATAATTAACAATTTTTGAGCAGGTTGTACATGCCGTGCTGGATTGAAAATTCACAGTCGAGAACGGGAAAGCGCCTACAGTTATGCAACGTATGAAGAGCAGAAAACTTGCACACAACAAATAGTTTATTTTTTTTGTCGAAAGATGTCGCTTCACGGAAAAAAATGTGCGTGGGGTTGTGGAAGAACAATGGTTTTTAGTCACTTCACCACACAAAATTTCGCGCTATCAAATATGCACTTTCGGGATTGATACAGTTTAAAACTTTAAAAGCACAGTTTGACGATTCAGTTGGAGATCCAATCGATGAACGACAAATGATTATCACAGGTAAATGTCACACAATAAACACAATCGAAAATTTACTAGAAAAACAATCACTAAAGAAAACAACCAGTGTTGCCAGATGAGATATGAAAATTAAAAAAAAAAAAAGCTGTCAAAATAAGACTAAATGCTATTATATTTAATTTTTAAATTCGTTCAATCAAATAACGTTTGAAATTAAATATTATAAATTCAATGCTTCGAAACTAGGTTTAAAATTCATTAACTCATTGACAAATTCTAATCAATTTGACACTTTTGAATCGAAACAAAAAATCGAATGAAGAAAATCGATTCACTCGATTTTGAGTGATCCCAATATCGATTCAAAAAATCGATTAATCGAAACGAAAAAATCGATGTTCGGAACATCGATTCAAAATCGCCCATCGCTAGCTGGAACATAAAATTTTGGTTCTACATCATACTGGAAAGTCTCTCTCTTTAAGTTAAAGTCGGGCAGCTCTATAACCCAGCCCACTCATTGGCAGACACACAAATTCAAAGCCAAAATGATGCAAATTCGATGTTCTGACGCAAACAATGCTCTTCTGTAGGAACACTTTCCTTCCCAAAAAAGAAAATACAAAACAAACAAATAACCAACCTGTGTGCCGACGCTCGGAAGCTTCTTCGAAATTAGTCAGCTGTTCATCTTCATCGCCCACAGCATAATGAGCAATAATTGAATTACAATGGTGCTGTTCTCTAGCTTATGGATACTGTGAGTGGGCGCAGCGAAGCCAATATTCTACGAACCACACGCGGACGCCCCAATAACGGTTCCTAATTGTGCGAAATTGTATGGATGGGTGATCCCGCTGGTCCGACTCCTCCACTTCCACGCCACTTGAGGAGATGGCTAATATCAGTAGGCTCCAGTAGATGGAATAACGCCATTAGATTAGTTGAGGAATTCTTTTTTGTATAACTTCATAGGCATAGACGAATTCTCGACTCCAGTAGATCTCCCGATGATATAGCGCCTCTAGATCGGAGGAAACCCGACCAGATAGAAGAAACAAGATTATTACAGAATGTGTTTCACTAATATGATGTACCAGTTGTTATAAAACATGTTCGTTAATAACTAAAATAACAACAATTAAAACATAAAATGCGCCAAGTGATACAAGATTATAACAAATCCTATTATCATATTAAACATAATTATTATAGCATGTGTTTCAAGGACGTAACAAAATTACAAAACTATAGCAATCATACCATCTTTGTAACTAAATTATATCAACTTTGACAGAAATGTGTTATAATCTGGGTATGTAATTCTAATCGGAAATTTATACCGCAGGGGAGCAGAACCTTCAACAAGCTGCCGCTGTGCGCAAACCGAAAATACGACAGCTCAGCCGATCAATTTGGATCATTTGAATCGATTGGTCGATCACTACTGGCCCCATCACCGATTAAAGTTCGTTTGGGAAAACCCAGGGAGGCACCGTACGGAATTAGATGAAATCCAGCTGGGATGGGGAAGTCTTAAGTAGAAATGGGGATCGATTCATTTTTAGAGTGTTTTGTGTCATGCTCAGTGTGGTTATGATTTGATAATTTGCTGACAGCTACATCGTTTGTATAGTTTCGCTTGTTTCTGGCGCCTCGATTACTCTCGGTGGGAGTCTTGTTTGACCTGTCTTACCTGTTCCAGTTAGTTTCTATCTGTTGTGATTCAGTTGTTGAAATTTTATCCATCCATGTCTGTAAGACAGTTGCTACTCTATTCTTTTGAAAATATCTGTAAGGAATCAATAGAACAGTACTTCTCAGTGCTACTTTTCATACCTATTGGTCCATTTTCAATCCTTCTTAGGATGTTCTACTTATGAAATAGATAATGTCGAAAGCTGCTATTTCGATACAGCTTTCAATTTTGAATAACAAATCGAAGCAGCCTACAGCCTTAATAAGAAAGACCCCTTGCTTCGCCAATCGTAATCAGTATTTCCGAATTTGTTGAATTTGCAGGAGATCTTGAAGCACTGACAAACCGACATGCCACTCTATTTCTGTAGGTGACAAGAAATTTGCATTGATTCCTACATAGTTGCCAGCAGTGTTGTAAGCAATCACGGTAATCGACATGTTTTCACAACACGAGCGATCAAACGAATGTCGGAGAGAAAAATGTCAATTGTATGCCTCTGACCACGATAGCTTCGCTAGGAGGTTTTGTTAGTTTCTGTCATTTTTCGCAATAGTATGTGAGTCACATTCGACATAACAAACAAACATCAGGTTACTGATGTTGTTTATGATCCAGCATTTCTGAATTCTATGCAAACCTTATGATTTATGCAAATGTCATCGTGTCAGGCGACATTCAATTGACAGTATTTTGTGTTTCTCGATGTTCAATCTACCGCTCGTGCTGTGTTTGAGAGGTGATGGTAGCAGATGAATGCAGTATAATGGAATGACTGGTGACCATGGCAACGAAACGAACATCGCGCAAAATGTCGAATGTTTACAGCACTGATTGCAAGCATTATGTCAAGTAACTACAATGGTCGATGTAAACGTGCACACTTGGTTTATAGACATAAGGTCGACAGACACACGTCGAAAGGACGAAAAATCGAAAGACAGAACATCGAAAGACAAAAGGTCGAAAGATAAAAGGTCAAAAACGATTTGCTCGATGGGAACTTTTCCTTCTCTAAAATAACTGAACTTTTGTCTTTTCTTTTTTGTTCTTCAGCCTTTTGTCCTTTAGACCCTTTGGTCTTTCACTCTTTCGTCATAGATTCGACTTATCCTGAAACGCGTAAGACAGTATAACTGATTAAAGCTCCACTGCACAGTGGTCCAGGAATCAGTTTTATGCGGAAAGATGCATTTTGAGCCTTAGAATGAAACATTAGACAAAAACGGTTTCCTACAAAGTTGTTTGTATTAGTTGAACCCATTATTTGGTGTTATTGAAAGTTAGGGTGGACCACATTTTCATAGAAATTGTGTTACTAACTTTCTTATTTGTAGAAATTATATTATATATGCTTCAGCAAAGTTGTAGACCATTCAATTTCAAGCAACTTTGCCAAAAAAAGTTTTTGTGTATCTCTTAAATTGACCTATTTAGAGCTTTTTTCCTGCAGTGACATAGGGGGGTCCGAACAAAACTGGTTTTCTGGCTCTAGCGATTTCAATTCAAATATCTTATCTAAGTAGTCTATGAAACACTTTTAGAGCTTTAAAAATGCGTAATTTGGTGAGTGAAGAAACTCGCTATCTCCTTCCGTTTAGGAGTTATTGTTGTTTTTCTCTCAAAAACATGCCTACTTTGATTGTGAACATCTCTGATTGGGGCATACATAAAAAATATCTTTTGATGGCATTCAAAAGACAAAATAAAATTGTATATTATATCAAAAAATTACAGATGTGTTTTTTTTGTAACTTCAATAGAATGCCTTGAAAAACAAAGGATTTTAGCCTGAAAAACTTCAATAACTTTTGAACTAAAATAGATATCATCAATATTTTTGCATGAAAATTTGCGTTTTGTTAAGTTCTTAAAGTCGTTCATAGACCGTATTGACGAGAAGTCTGAAATAAGAAAGATAGGGCTCTAAAACTATTTTGAAGATTTTCATAGTATGTATTTCATTATTATTTTGCATTTTGAGCATGAAAATGAAATTTTAGACAAAAATGATCTTCTACAAAATTGTTTCGTAAAATGTAAGCTTTCATACTGTGTCATTTGAAACTAGGGTGGTCCACAATATCACACATATCATATAATCAACTTTTTTATTTGCAAAAATACTGGTATATGCTTTTAGGCAAAGCGGTAGAACTTGAAATTTTGATCAACTTTGACAAAAAAAGTTTTTCTGTAGCTCAAAATTTCACCAATCTAGAGCATTTTACCTAATCATCGCAGGGTGGTCCAACAAAAATAAGTTTTTCAACTCTAGTTTTTTTAAACATTATTTTCTCGTCAAAGTCGTCTATGAACGACTTTTAAAACCTAACACAACGCAAATTTTCATGCAAAAATATTGTTGATATCTATTTTAGTTCAAAAGTTATTAAAGTTTTTGTGATAAAAAATATTTGACTTTCAAGACGTTTTAATAGAGTTACAAAAATAACACATCTGTAATTTTTTGATATAATATACAATTTTATTTTGTCTTTTGAACGCCGTCAAAAGATATTTTTTATGTTTGCCCCAATCAGAGATATTCACAATCATAGTAGGCATGTTTTTGAGAGAAAAACAACAATAACTCCTAAACGGAAAGAGATAGCGAGTTTCTTCACTCACCAAATTACGCATTTTAAAGCTCTAAAAGTGTTTCATAGACTACTTTGATGAGAAATTTGAATTGAAAACTCTAGAGCCAGAAAACCAGTTCTGTTCGGACCACCCTATGTCACTGCAGGAAAAAAGCTCTAAATCGGTCAATTTAAGAGATACACAAAAACTTTTTTTGGCAAAGTTGCTTGAAATTGAATGGTCTACAACTTTGCTGAAGCATGTATAATATAATTTCCACAAATAAGAAAGTTAGTTACACAATTTCTATGAAAATGTGGTCCACCCTAATTTTCAATAAAACCAAACAAAGGGCTCAACTAATACAAACAACTTTGTAGAAGACCGTTTTTGTCTAATGTTTCATTCTAAAGCTCAAAATGCATCTTTCCGCGTAAAACTGATTCCTGGACCATAGTGCACTGCACACATACCTGCAAGTAAAAAGAAACTGTGTAAATCATCGCACAGATGGAGTGATTGAAAAGAGAGCTTCTTGCCAAGAAAAATAAAGAAGTATGTATGAGCAATCACATCGGATTGTCAGTGTTTAAAGTCTATCAGAGGAATCAAAGTGTCTTTTCAAATCGTGATAAAAAGGTACTACCACCTTTTGTCAGAAAACCTTGGAGATCATTATGAACAAAAAAAAAACAATCTGACATTCGTCGGAAACGTCTTTCTCACGAATTTTATTTAATACATTGCAACAAAATAGATCTAACTAAGATTGAAGTAATGCTTATGCTTTCTGTCATTAGGAGATGGAAACCACGCTGGAGTCCCAGGATCCAAAGTGGAATCTCAGAGATTCACACTGAAATCTCAAGATCACCACTTAATCCTAAGATTTACACTATTGCCAACGCTGAAATACCAAAATCCATGCTGGAATCTCAAGATCCGTATTATAACTCCAAGATTCACACTATAACCTCAGGATCTACATGGGGATCTCAAGATCCACAATAGAATCCAAGGATCTACGCTGGATGATGATGATGATGATATAAGCTGCCATCTATTGTAGCAAGGTATCCACCGGGGGGGCCCAGATAGCCGTAGCGGTAAACGCGCAGCTATTCAGCATGACCATGCTGAGGGTCGTGGGTTCGAATCCCGCTGGTCGAGGATCTTTTCGGGTTGGAAATTTTCTCGATTACCAGGGCATAGAGTATCTTCGTACCTGCCACACGATATACACATGCAAAAATGGTCAATCGGCAAAGAAAGCTCTCAGTTAATAACTGTGGAAGTGCTCATAAGAACAACAATCTGAGAAGCAGGCTTTGTCCCAGTTGGGACGTAACGCCAAAAAGAAGAAGAAGTATCCACCGGTAGCAATGGCCTGTTCCAACAAAACAATTTGATCAAGATTGTATGACTATTTGTATTCAATCATACTCATGACTGAAGGGCCAAAAACGAATGGCGGACCCGTAAGCAGAGACACTTACGCGAAACCCGCAAGGGAAAAAGAATCTCCTTCCAAAAGTAAGTACACACAAACAGTCGTACAATCAAGCCCTTGCTTGTCAGAAAGACCCAATAGATGGGAAGAAGAGCCCGCCCTTTTTCCACGAAATGTTGGCAACAAGAAGTTGACAGTTTCACTCTTCCTATCCATCTCGCTTCAATCGGGTGCCCTGATGGTCCCACCCAACCCAAAATGCATAAAAGATTGGAAATATAATCAAATAATACAATGCATAATGAAAAGATCTCACCGGTTTTTTTTTATCCTTGTAGTATTTAGAGTATTATTCATGCAAGTTACTACGGAACTGTTCAAAACTCGGGAAAAAAACAAACTCCCACTCCTGCGATAGGGCGGTACGAAAATCGGATCCACTTGCTGGTCTTCTCGAAGCGCACTGCTCGACAATCGAAAAAAAAGGCCAGAATACTTTGCTTATGCGAAAACTGTACCCGCTTGCTGGGCTTCTCGAAATAAAGATCGAATGGTAAAGTTGCCAAAATCAAACGGGCACTGTATCAAATTTGCAACACGCCAATTGAACACCATAGAATCCAAGGATCTACGCTGGAGTGCCAAAAACCACACTGTTACCCTAAGGACCGTGGATTCGGCATCGTAGCGTTGCAGGAAGTGTGTTGGAAGGGATCAATGGTGCGAACGTTTAGAGGTAACCATACCATCTACCAGAGCTGCGGCAATACACATGAGCTGGGAACAACTTTTATAGTGATGGGTGATATGCAGAGGCGCGTGATCGGGTGGTGGCCGATCAATGAGAGAATGTGCAAGTTGAGGATCAAAGGCCGGTTCTTCAACTTCAGCATAATAAACGTGCACAGCCCTCACTCCGGAAGCACTGATGATGATAAAGACGCTTTTTACGCGCAGCTCGAACGCGAGTACGACAGCTGCCCAAGCCACGATGTCAAAATCATCATAGGAGATCTAAACGCTCAGGTTGGCCAGGAGGAGGAATTCAGACCGACGATTGGAAAGTTCAGCGCCCACCGGCTGACGAACGAAAACGGCCTACGACTAATTGATTTTGCCGCCTCCAAGAATATGGCCATTCGTAGCACCTACTTCCAGCACAGCCTTCCGTACCGATACACCTGGAGATCACCACAGCAGACAGAATCGCAAATCGACCACGTTCTGATTGATGGTCGGCACTTCTCCGACATTATCGACGTCAGGACCTATCGTGGCGCTAACATCGACTCTGACCACTATCTGGTGATGGTCAAACTGCGCCCAAAACTCTCCGTCGTTAACAACGTACGGTACCGACGGCCGCCCCGGTATGACCTAGAGCGGCTCAAGCAACCGGATGTCGCAGCGGCATACGCGCAGCAACTCGAGGCTGCATTACCGGAAGAGGGTGAGCTGGACGAAGCCCCTCTTGAGGACTGCTGGAGAACAGTAAAAGCAGCCATCAACGATGCAGCTGAGAGCAACGTCGGGTACGTGGGACGGAGTCGACGGAACGATTGGTTCGACGAGGAGTGCCAGGAGGTTTTGAAGGAGAAGAAAGCAGCGCGGGCGGTCATGCTGCAGCAAGGGACCCGGCAGAACGTGGGACGCTATAAACGGAAATGGCAACAGCAGACCCGCCTCTTTCGGGAGAAAAAACGCCGCCTGGAGGAGACGGAGTGCGAGGAGATGGAACAGCTGTGCCAGTCTGAGGAAACGCGTAGGTTCTATCAGAAGCTCAACGCATCCCGCAACGGCTTCGTGCCGCGAGCCGAGATGTGCAGGGATAAGGATGGGAGCATTCTGACGGACGAGCGTGAGGTGATCGAAAGGTGGAAGCAGCACTTCGACGAGCACCTGAATGGTGCTAAGAGCACAGGCAATGAAGGACGGGACAACGGAGTAAATGCCTTCGTCAGTACTGCGGAAGATGGAAACCAACCAGCCCCCACTTTGAGGGAGGTTAAGGATGCCATTCACCAGCTCAAGAACAATAAAGCTGCTGGTAAGGATGGTATCGGAGCTGAACTCATAAAGATGGGTCCGGAAAGGCTGGCCATTTGTCTGCACCGGATGATAGGCACAATCTGGGAAACAGAACAGCTACCGGAGGAGTGGAAGGAAGGGGTAATCTGCCCCATCTACAAGAAAGGCGACAAGTTAGATTGTGAGAACTTTCGAGCGATCACCATTCTAAATGCGGCCTACAAAGTATTATCCCAGATCATCTTCCGTCGTCTGTCACCTGTTGTAAACGAGTTCGTAGGAAGTTATCAAGCCGGCTTCGTTGACGGCCGATCGACAACGGACCAGATCTTTACTGTACGGCAAATCCTCCAAAAATGTCGTGAATACCAGGTCCCAACGCATCATCTTTTCATCGATTTCAAGGCGGCATACGACAGTATCGACCGCGTAGAGCTATGGAAAATCATGGACTAGAACAGCTTTCCCGGGAAGCTCACGAGACTGATAAGAGCGACAATGGAAGGTGTGCAAAATTGTGTGAAGGTATCAGGCGAACACTCCAGTTCGTTTGGATCCCACCGGGGACTACGACAAGGTGATGGACTTTCGTGCCTGTTGTTCAATATTGCGCTAGAAGGTGTTATGCGGAGAGCCGGACTTAACAGCCGGGGTACGATTTTTACGAGATCCAGTCAATTTGTTTGCTTCGCGGATGATATGGACATCGTCGGCCGAACATTTGAAAAGGTGGCAGACCTGTACACCCGCCTGAAACGCGAGGCAGCAAAAGTTGGACTGGTGGTGAATGCGGCCAAGACAAAGTACATGCTAGCTGGTGGGGCCGAGCGCGACAGGGCTCGCCTAGGTAGCAGTGTTACGATAGACGGGGATACGTTCGAGGTGGTCGACAAGTTCGTCTACCTTGGATCCTTGCTGACGGCTGACAATAACGTTAGCCGTGAAATACGGAGGCGCATCATCAGTGGAAGTCGGGCCTACTATGGCCTCCAGAAGAAGCTGCGGTCAAAAAAGATTCACGCCCGCACCAAATGTACCATGTACAAAACGCTCATAAGGCCGGTAGTCCTCTACGGGCATGAAACGTGGACGATGCTCGAGGAGGACCTGCAAGCACTTGGAGTCTTCGAACGTCGGGTGCTTAGGACGATCTTCGGCGGTGTGCAGGAGAACGGTGTGTGGCGACGAAGGATGAACCACGAGCTCGCCCAACTCTACGGCGAACCCAGTATCCAGAAGGTGGCCAAAGCTGGAAGGATACGATGGGCAGGGCATGTTGCAAGAATGCCGGACAGCAACCCTGCAAAGATGGTATTCGCTTCGGATCCGGTTGGTACAAGAAGGCGTGGAGCGCAGCGAGCTAGGTGGGCGGATCAAGTGTGTATCGATTTGGCGAGCGTGGGGCAGAACCGAGGATGGAGAGATGCGGCCACGAACCGAGTATTGTGGCGTGAAATTGTTAATTCAGTGTTATCTGTGTAGATGTTAACTAAATAAATGAAAATGTACCCTAAGATCCACATCACAGTCCCTGGATCCATTCTGAAACCTTATGATTCACACTTCCATCCCATAATGAAATACCAGAATCCACACAGGAGCTCTGGGATCCACACTGGTATCCCATGATCCATACTAAAATTCTGATATCCACACTGCAATCCCAGATTCATCACTGAAATGCTGCGATCCATAATAGGATCCACACTGTTATCAAAGGATACACAATGAAATACCAAGTTTCACACTGGAGTTCCAGAGCCCACATTAGAATCCGAAGTTCCACACTGACATTCTATGATCCACATTTCAAACCACGATCTACACTACAATCACAAAATCCACAACTGAATCATAGAAACTGAGCACTGAAATAAGATCCACAATATAATCCTAGAATCCACACTAGGAGCACAGGATCGAAGCTGGAATTAATGGATCAAAATTGGAATCAATGGATCCACTCTGAAATATCAGGATCAATATTGGAGACCCAGGGTCCACTGAAATCCTACGATCCACACTACAATCCCAGGATCTACACTAGAATCAAAGGATTCACACTGAAGTACCATCATCCACACTGGAATCCCATGATCTGCACTGGAATCCTATGATCCATATTGAAATCTCAAGATATCCCAATTCATAAAGGTGTTCTTTTTTCTGGAATTTCTATTAGGTTTTCTACTCGAGTTCCAAGTGAAATTTCTGCAGTATAACAGTTATCAGATAAGATTTACCCTTCAAAGATTCTTACATGAAATTAATGACACATTTTTTTGCATGCAATTCCTAGAATTTAATCCGAAGCTCCAACTGAAAATTCTTCAGAGATCCATATGGTGTGTCTTGGAGAGTTCCGTTTCAAAATCGTTCAGGACATCCATCTCTCAATCGTCCAAGAGTTCCACCTAAAGTTCCTTCAGAAGTTGTTTCTGAAAAACTCCAAGGATTCCAACTAAAATTTCTGTATAATTTCTGTAAGCTCTTCAGGAGTTCCTTTCTATGTTTGTTTTTGAATTATCCCAGGTGTTTTTTTTTTAATTTTTATCTCATTTTCACTTCGAGTTTTAAGGCAAATTTCTGCAGTATAACAGTTATCAATTAAGATTTACCCTACCAAGTTGCCATTTTGTCATCCAGTTCCTGAATTTTATCAGAAGTTCTATCTGGAAATTCTACGGGAGATCCATATGGAGTATTTTTAAGAGTATTATTTAGAAATTTATCAGGAGTTTCATTCCTAAATCTTCGAAACAGGTTCCACCTGGAGTTTCTCCAGGCGTTGAACATGGAATATCTCCGAAAATTCCATCTAAAATTTCTCCACTGCTTTTTAAGTTCTCTAGGAGTTCTTTTTTAAATTTGTTTTGGAATTCCTCCATACGTTTTTTCTGGAATTTATATCTAGTTTTCTCCTCGAGTTTCAAGTGAAATTTCTGCAGTATAACAGTTATCAGATAAGATTTACTCTTCCAAGATTCTTCCATGAAATTCATCACACTTTTTTTTCATCCCATGATACTTGTTTTTAAATTCCTTAACAAATTATCCATTTTTCCAGGAACTACACCTCTTCATAGAATACTTAACCTCAATTAGGAGCACCTTGAGGGATCATGAAGATATTCCTGTATTTTTTTTACACCAACCTTTAATGACTCTTCCAAACATTTTTTTTGCAATTTCTCATCGTAATAGGTTGTGTTTTGTGAAGTGAAGTGTTAAAGTTCAATTAGAAGATTTTTTTTTAAACATACTCTAATGATTTCTTCCAGATATTTTTTATTTATTTCATTTTTATTTATTTTTTTTTATTTCAGAGAGTTAGGTCAATTTGTTAGCTCGTTTCAGAGAGCGAGCAATGACGCTTAAACTAAAGCTGTTAAGCTAGGGCACAAGGTAGAATTTGTTATGCCTCATCCCGGGAAGACACACGCGTGGAGTTTCTTAAATTTCATTCAAATCATCATTATCCTTCCCTTTCCTCGTAGCGGAGAAGATGGGCGTAACCGGCAATGGAACTTGTCATGTCTTTCTATCTCTGAATTCCGATTGAATAGCTGTTTCATCCAACATAGTTTTTCATAAGTAATTGAAATAAGTGTGGTAAAGTATCTTACCCAACAGGGAAATCTATGAAATACTCCGTTACCACGCTACGCAAAGAGCGCAAGACGGCTTTCCGAGAAGGAACACGGAGAAATCAGACTACTCAAAAAATATGTTCTTTAAACTCAAATTTGGGTAAACTGCATTTAGTTTTAACCCACGGTTGGGTTGTTTCACCTCTTTCTCAACAGCAAAATGAGACGCACCAACCCGGCGTCGAAGTTCAATGGAAAAAAAAACAAATTTTGATTCTTTCGAGTTTATTTAACGTTAAGTTGTTTTAACTCATCACCGAGACTTCGGAAGGTAACGCTGGGTAGATATTTTATTGCACTGAGTTGTTTTTTTCGCTGATGTCAAACGAAAAGTACCTAATGGTAGCTATATGTCAGTTAACCCAAATTTTGGATATCCCACGGAAGAGCCGAATTGAGTCAAAAGAAGTCAAAGTTGGATTGATTTGTGGCTCCGTGAAGATCCTCATGCAAACGAGAGAGCCACGAGTTGTTACAACAAGCTTGTCATAAGGTGAAGACGATAGCAACCACCGAGGATCGGCAAGTGTTCAACGACAAGCTTGAAAACACCATCTTCTGAGTCTTTCATACTTTTGAAAAATTGCCTTGTGTGGCACCCTCCTGAGGGCTTACCAAAACTTCGGATAAAATGGCATGTTTTGGCTTAATCAGCTCACTTCTTAAGAAATTAACCGACATTTAGAGTTTACCTAAAGTTCATTTAAGTTGCTTATAGAGAATGATATTTACCTACAAGTAGGAAATAAATTCAATTCAAACTCATTATGGACTTTCTAGTTGTTGAATGAGAAGTGATCGATAATTGTGGTATACAATCAGTTCCTTACTCATATTATGGATCATTAGTTGGAAATGCTAGTATTCAGTATTTAGAATTAACAATCTAGAAAAAATATTTCCAAAGATTAATTCATAGTAAATATAAACGAACAAGCTGCTATTACATTTGAATTTTATCACCTGTTGGGGCTTATGAATGCTGATGGCACATCTTACAGGAAACGAGTAAATAAGGAAATTTTAAGCTATTCGATGTTGAACGCCTAAGTGATCAACAACTGTGTGAGCAAACATGCAGAATATTACCTAAAATTGCATAGATATTGATTGATTTAAATTTCACAATTGAATTTTGATTTTCAACACACCCATATTCTCCAAACAAAATACTTTTGTACATGACAAGATGCACTACTTTTCTCCAAAGTATCAAAAATTAAATTTTGAGCTTAGAAAATACAATGAACTTTGTTGATAAGTATTGTTTATTGCATTTTCAACATCCAATATCCTAAACACTAAACGATTTATTATACTTTTGAAAACGGCTATAGATTCAGCAACCCTATATTAAGTAAAAAACGGTATTTTGATGTTTGAAATAAAAAAAAAATGATCCGCAGTGCAACTATAATTTGAAAAGTTTATATCACCCCACAAGAGGATATGGACAACGATGCAAATTAGATCATCTTCCACTATAAACTCCTTAGGCATGATATGAAGAGCCCTACAGTTCTAGGAGTGTTTGCTGTGCATGATAAGGTCTGCCCTGCAGAGTGTAGGTTATATGTTCCTAGTGACTCTCACGGAAGGGAATACGACCTCCATTATCATAAAATTCGTACCCATTTGATAGCATGTGAAATCTCCCAACGGTCATAAGCCTTGTGCCACTTCGATTGATACCCATACGAACATCCCTAAGAAACTAGGCCTAGGTACTTCGGCATCCACAGATCTGCCCGAAACCCAACGGACCTGATCTCGAAGCGTTGAAGGAGGATATGTGCGATTTTATTACCGATAAAAACCATTCACTTGCCCACTTGGCGATGAAGATGGCGGCGATGAAAGCTATCCCCGATAGACGTTTCTTCCTCCATTATAGGCCTCGCATCCATCCAAAGGTCTTTTCTATAGCAGCAGCAGCGCTTGATCTATTGAGGTCAATTGCGTGTTCGTCTTTATCCACCTATAAGATTGGTTCTTCTCTAGTGCGAGCGCGGAAAACAAGAATCACGCGATGGAACAATACCCACATTACTGTGAAATTAAACCTAATTGATGAGTTTTATGGGCGCAAATCGCGGTAATCGATTTGCTTGATGGGATTTGCCGATCGCTGCTTCTGCTCTCGGAGCCAATGATCACTCAGAGGAGGTCACCCGGAATACGTTGACCCCTGGCTCCGTTGAGTTAACCGGACCTTAACCTCTCCACCGAGTCCGGTGTGAAAAGCAAACAAATCTCCACGCTGAAGTAATTAGATTAATTCGATCTAATCTGAAGGTATCAAATTGATCATGAAACGAATCTTTCTATTACTCGTTCGTCTATCGAAAAAGCGGACGTGGAAGAACCAACTAAAAAAAAAACTCAAAGCAATAAGAACAATCAGCGGCATTTTCTCTCGGAGTTCGACTCCCGTTCATCTTTCCAGTGCAAAATCGCGGCCATTATTCTCCCTCTTTGTGAGAAGCTCCACCACCAGCAGCAGCAGAAGCCAAAGTAGCAGTCGACCAATCAACGTCTCCCAATGATGATGACGATGATGTTGGGCGAGGTGGGGAGCAACTGGGAAACATTGGCTCAGATGGGCGTAGTCAGGATTTTCGTTATAGGGGGATGAAAAAAAGTTATTTCACGCAAAAAAATACCATTTTTGACAACCTTTCAGCACGATTTCTCAGTTTTGTCGAATGGAACACAACACCATGAAAACCATCTAGCAAAACGCGAAAGAAATATTGTTCTGTCTGGGATTATAAATCAAATAAAGCTTTGCTTTTTAGGCTAGCTTGCTACAAACTTTGAATCATCCCTTTTTTGACTTCTCTTGCGTACACTATAATATTTTTATGGTTTAATCAAAGCAAACCTCGCGAAGTTGAAAATATTCCAATGTTGTTTGTTTGAAACGCCAAACATTTTTTTTTGTTGCAGGAAATGGAAATTTAAAACTATTTTACTGATTTACTGTTTGCTGGCTGTGTTTGTCAGAATTTTCCACCCTCAAAATGCTATTCTTTAAAAAATCTTCATCTCTTTTTGAATGGCTTAGAAACGCTTTCCATTGCACAGTGGTCCAGGAATCAGTTTTACGCGGAAAGATGCATTTTGAGCTTTAGAATGAAACATTAGACAAAAACGGTCTTCTACAAAGTTGTTTGTATTAGTTAAGCCCTTTGTGTGGTGTTATTGAAAATTAGGGTGGACCACATTTTCATAGAAATTGTGTAACTAACTTTCTTATTCGTAGAAATTATATTATACATGCTTCAGCAAAGTTGTAGACCATTCAATTTCACGCAAATTTTCATGCAAAAAGATTGTTGATATCTATTTTAGTTCAAAAGTTATTAAAGTTTTTGTGATAAAAAATATTTGACTTTCAAGACGTTTTATTAGAGTTACAAAAATAACACATCTCTTATTTTTTGATATAATATTCAATTTTATTTTGTCTTTTGAATGCCGTCAAAAGATATTTTTTATGTTTGCCCCAATCAGAGATATTCACAATCAAAGTAGGCATGTTTTTGAGAGAAAAACAACAATAACTCCTAAACGGAAGGAGATAGCGAGTTTCTTCACTCACCAAATTACGCATTTTTTAAAACTCTAAAAGTGTTTCTTAGACTACTTTGATGAGAAATTTGAATTGAAAACTGTAGAGCCAGAAAACCAGTTTTGTTCGGACCACCCTATGTCACCGTAGGAAAAAGCTCTAAATCGGTCAATTTAAGAGATACAAAAAAACTTTTTTTAGCAAAGTTGCTTGAAATTGAATGGTCTACAACTTTGCTGAAGCATGTATAATATAATTTCTACAAATAAGAAAGTTAGTTACACAATTTCTATGAAAATGTGGTCCACCCTAATTTTCAATAACACCACACAAAGGGCTTAACTAATACAAACAACTTTGTAGAAGACCGTTTTTGTCTAATGTTTCATTCCAAAGCTCAAAATGCATCTTTCCGCGTAAAACTGATTCCTGGACCATAGTGCATTGTGTTCAATTGTGGTTTACTGATACCTAAAATAAAAAAAAATGAAGGTATGTGCAAATTGAGACAGATAAGCCGTACAAAATAAAACCGCAGCTGCAAAACAAATTCTGTGAAAATTATTGACATCTCAATCAACAATTTTAAATCATTGCCTACTAAGACTAAACTATAAAATAGGCAGGCAAGAGATGTCAAAGTCAAATCACCCCCTTTGTTTTATAGCCAGCGTAAAAAACTGGATAGAAAGCAAAATAAATATCATATTTCATTGCCTTCAACTCTAAATGGTAAAGTTAGGCATATACTTACAGTTCGTGCACATTGTTCTCATTGAAATAGCTGATAATATTGAAAAATTTAAGTTATTTGCACATCGTCTAAAACCACATTTTATGAATCGGCAAAAACCTGTCCACAAATATGCATCAATCTGACCATTAATGGATACCCAACGGAAAGGAACCAGTTCCTAGAACTCAGGAAATGCAAATTAGCAAGACAATAATGACTTGATTCAAAGTTGTATCATTAAAAATACAATTTTGCTACATCTGATTTTTTCGTCTTTGGTTATGTTGATTAGTATTTCAATTACAGTAATACCTCGATATAACGTAACTCGATTTTTATTTTCGTTACGTTATATCGATTCTACCCCATTACCCCGAATGCCATTTCCCCGAATTCCATCACCCCGAATTCCATTACCCCGAATGTACCATTACCCCGAATTCCATCACCCCGAATGCTATTTCCCCGAATTCACAATTATCTTAACATGATGATATTGATGACATTTCCCCATGATTGTGGAATTCGGGGTAATGTCATTCGGGGTGATGGGTCGTTCGGGGTTTTGGAATTCGGGGTAATGGCGTTCGGGTTAATGGCATTCGGGGTAATGGGATTCGGGGTAATGGGATAGAATCGTTATATCGAGGTTACGTTCTATCGAAGCAATTTTTTTTTTCTCAATTTCGTTCAACATGTATGAAATGAATCTAAAATTTATGTTATTGACCTAGCAGGCATTTTCAGTCTCTCTTACATATTTTTTCGATATTTTTCTTTGTTTAATTTTTTCTTTTTATTGTCATTTTTTTTTTACGTCTCTTTTGAAGTAATTTTTGAAGAAATGTATTCCGGAAAAATATTTGGTGGAATCCTTGAACACTCAGAAACCCTAAATGAAATTCATGTATGAGATCTTTATAAAAGTTAATGTTGAGCAATCCATGAACAAACTTCAAAAATTTTATTATGAGGAACTCGTGGTAAAATTTTTAAAACAAATCCTTTCATTTTTTTTACAGAATTAAAGAATAAATTTCCCAATAATTCTTTTATAAACGCATAAAATATTTCATGAAGAAATCACTAGAAATCTCCATTAACGACAAGAACTATTCTTGAGGGATTTTCCATGAAAAGTTTCTGAACCAATACGTGGTGTGATTATCGGCAGTATTCTGGGAGAATTTTATTGGGGATAGGACGAATTCCTGAATATATTTTGAGTAGTTGAATTCGACTGGGATGTTTGAGATTTAAACTACGTTTATTTGGGCAAAGCAAAAATACCGTTTTGATTTAATTTCTTACGACTGAGAAAGCCAAATAAACGTTGTTTAAAATTCCTGAATATATTTTTGAAATAAAAAAAACGTTGAAAAATCCCTAGATGAATGATTCAAGAATTCCTTAAAGGACCCTCTTAAAAAAATAACAAAAAACTTTCTTGAGAAATTTCTGATAGAATTAATGAAGGATTTTACTCCACATAGAACCTTTGAAAAAACTCAAGTGATTCATAGAATTATACTTGCATAAATGTTTGGAAAAAAGTCTGCAGAAACTCATATTGAAATTGCTGGAGATATTTCGAGAAGATTTTTTATCAGGCTTTTAGAAGAATACGGAAGTAACTTCCAAGCATTCTTATTGGATTGTTCTTTAATAGGACCGCTGGATTAATTCATGAATCTATAGACTCCGGAAAAAACAGTATCGTAGGCAAAATGGTTTGAAAAATTAATTAATTTTCCACTTTATATTCTTGATCAAAGACACAGTAGATTTTATAGATATATTAAGAAAAACTATTGGAGAAATTTATAATCCTTTAATTTAAAATTTCTAGAATCCACAGTTCCTTGGAAAACCTTTTTGGACATATTCTGGAGAAATTCTTGGAGTAATATTTGAACAATTTATTGGTGGAATTCAATGAGATTTTTCTGATGAAAGGCATCTTTAAGACGGGAATCCGATAAATCAATACTGATCAAATGTTCCTAAGAACTCTTGGAGGAATCTCTGAAATCGCTTTAAAAAACATCTGATGGAATCCCTGGAATTGTTTCTGAAGAAAAACTCAGAAGATTTCATACATGAATATTAGGAGGGTTCACTAATCGAATTTCAAGTTCGATACATGACTATCAGAAGGGTTTAAGATGAGTCCATGGAAAAATTATTGGAGGAATCTCAGGAGGCTCACTCGACCCTCGGAATGATTCTAGTAAAAATCCGTGACGTAATTCCAGTTTTAAGAAGAAAATATTTTTAAATATACGTTAAATGGAGTAGCGATGGCAGCGTGGCCCGTCAACACACAAATCCAATCCAAGTTTGATGTAGTATTTTCGAATGCAGAGTCTAAATCAATAATTATCAAAGTTTTCATAGAAAATTGAAATGAGTAGCAGGCTTGGTTCCAGTGGAAGCGTAAATGCAACAAAAACAAAAAACAATTACAGTCGACTCTCCACATCTCGATGTTCTACATCTCGATATCTCTCCCTATGTCGATGATTGCTTCGGTCCCTTCATTCTGCATACGATTTCTCTCTCCATATCTCGATATTCTCCTTATCTCGATATTTCCATATCTCGATGTGTTCCTGTCAGGGTTGGGAAAAAATCTGAAATTCATTCTACAGTAGCCAAACAAAGCCAATCGCAGTCAACGAAGCCAGTGAAACTCACGCCTATCGCTGCTGTAGGCAAAGAGCCTTGAAAATCGCAAAACACCCGTTGCTAAGGGCAACCCAAAATTACTGTAGAAAAATGTTCTATTTCCCGCTGCATTTCCCGCATTTTAAGCCTTCAATGACACTAACGATTTAGAAAACTCATGCACCCAACATAGGCTACTTGATGAGATTCACTTTTTTGAACTACTGTACTGGGAAAGCCACGTGATTTTCGCGAAATTCAAGCCTACTACTATTACCATTCCCAGCACTGGTTACTGTTGATTTCATGTTCCCAATTTTCTCTCCATATGTCGATATCAACATAATCAAAGGTTACTAGGCCAGATTTAAGAGGTTCAGAACAATTTGAAAACTTGAAATGAAGATTGTTTGTTTATTATTTTCCTAGTAACGGAATGATTTTCAATCTAGTGTTCATTAAATTAATCTTTTTTGTCTCGATCTCTCCCTATCTTGATGGTCCCTTCGATATCGAGATGTGGAGAGGCGACTGTATGTATACAAATGTACAGAAATGACAAAACGTTGGTTTTAACATTGAGCTTATACCTAACTCGATATCGATTTATGACTGTATTCAGTGATAGTTTACGCTTGCATTGATCTGATTTAGTATTAGTTGGTGTTTGAATTTTGAAGTTTATAATTCATGTTTTTAATAAAAATTGGAAAAATAAAAAGAAGCCAGAATAAAGTTACGTTATATCGAGGTAAAAGTTACGTTATATCGAGTTACGTTATATCGAGGTTACGTTATATAGAGGTATTACTGTAGTTGTAAACGATTGCTTGTTTTTCCTAATTAACATGTATTTGTAGACTCCTTAAGCCTGTTTATTTAGTCTAGAGCCAACAGCGCAAATCTTTATTTTTGTAAATCAAAATTTCCTACGCAAAAGCTCTCTACAGAAAAGTTGTTCATCTTGTCAAAATTGCTGTTAATATTAATTATTCAAATTCATAAAAAAAATCACTTGATCCAAATCTTTATTGCTTTTGAACTCGTGATTGGAAAAATTACTCAAAACAGATGTTTGAATTTAAGTGATGTTTGAAGAAGTGTGAGAACTTAATTCAAATCGGTCATAAACGACTCATGTCTTATCCTGTTGATTATTTGGTAGGAAAAATCCAAAATGTTGCAAATATGTTGTCCTATACTGCACTTCTTTGAGCTCTATTCTGGAAAATCTCCTTCAATTTTCTCAAGGTGGTTTTTTATCTCAAACTTGAGAAGAATTGCAGTATTTTCTATGAAAATCATTCAGATATTTCAAGAATTCGCTTGATTTTGATATAGATTTATCACAGAACGTTACTATTGGTACCAACGTGAATTTCTCTTTTGATGTTTTTTAAAGAATTTCCTGCAGTGATCCCGTATTGAATTCCTTCAGGAATCATACTAACCAATCATCTCTAGATTCATTCGATAAAAAAACACATTTAAGGATTCCTACTACAGTGCATCCATGGATACTGCAGAGAATAGCTTCAAATTTTTTTCTAGGGATTACTCCAGAACAGTAGCGCAACCAGGATTTAGCCCTAGGGGGGGTTTTTGACGGTTAAAAGGGAATTACTAAATCTTACTGCATGGACAAGAAATTTTGCATTTTTTTTAATTTTGCGAAGTTATAATCGCAAGAGAGGATTGACGAAGAAAAATCGCAAATATCAGTTAAGCCCTTTGGAAGTAAAAGTATCGAATTGTGATTTTTAAAAGACACTGACACGTTAATGCTTCCAGTGGGCATTTATGCCCTTTGAAGGAAGCACCACACTAGACAACGGATTAGCATGCAACGCCCAGTGGCACAGTCGGAAAACATTCCTCACGAAAAGTTTACCGGCCTGAGGTGGGAATCGAACCCACACTCTCTAGCACGATGCGACTAAATGCCTGGTGACACTAACCGCACGGCTACGAAGCCCACTAATTATATTTTATTAAGTTGATTTTTAAGCTTACGAACCGAATCGCCATCGCCTTTGGGCTTCTCTAGATCTATGATTTTTTCGTAATAATTGAACACAAAGAAATGCTTCTCCAACAATTCACGTGCTTTGAAGATCGTAAAATTTATCTAAATGCTGCATCAACTATAAGATTGTTGAAGCTTCGGAATCAACTGTTGAGAATTCCAATATATCTATTAGTATGTTCAAAAACATCTCGTCAAAAGCCTGCACTATATTTATCAGTAAAGGTGAGAAAATATGGTTTTTATGAAACTCTTTGGGGTTCATTAACCTTCTTATACTCAACTCTGCTTTAGGCGGGGTACACTTTTGAATTTTGTGTATTTTTTCTTAGCTCGGAAATCAATTTTTGGCTTCTTGGGCCATAACACGCATGTAAGGAAAATTTTATACGACCTTCAAAACATTTTTGTATTTTTGAAAAATGTTTGAAAAATTGCGTAATTTTATAACTTACAAATGCCTGGGTCTAACTTAATGTGTAATACAAAAAATTTTACATTTTATATTTTTCTACAAACAACATATCACAGAAGAACAGCCTGGTGAAAATGAAATAATCTCAAATCGATTTTTCCGTTAGTAACATGGACAATGAAATATGTGCTTGAAAAAATTAAGAAATTTCATGTTCTCAAAAATGCTGCAAAAACTCAAACTTTTATTATTATCAAAAATTGGTAATCAGAAGAGGCTTCAACAAAAAATGAAAAAGAATAGGGATGTTCAAAAATAAAAATAAGAAAAATCAAAAACCAAAATTGATAAATTTGCGAATAAAAATAAATCATTGTCCAAAACGGGTTTACATCGATTTTAGATAGCGAAAAATGATACTTAGATCGAAAATGAAAACAAGAAAGTCACAACTCAGAAAAATATAACCGTTAATACAACCTACTGTTGCACTGCTTCTAAATTGCAGTATGGTCAGTCATTTAAATATTTCTGCTCTGGGGGGGGATTTGACCCCCAAAACCCCCCCTTGGTTGCGCCACTGCTCCAGAAGTATTCTACCGAATGATCTGGAAAAGTTATTGTGGATTTTCCCTTCGACAAACCCATTTAAAAAGTCTGACAATAATTTTGGAGAAATTCTTTGAAACTGCAAAAACTATTGAAATAAATTTTTATTTTTTAGAAGAGTTCCCCAAGAAATATTTAGGGGAGCTCCTACCACAAACTCTAAGGGAAATCATATGAGTTGTGGAGTTCCTGGACAATTACCGTAAGTCAGTTCCAGTGGAAATGGAATACCAACAAGAAAAATAATAGCAGAAGAAGAATATACGATTGTTGATGGGACTTTAGAGGTATTCTTGGATAAATCTACAGTATGACCCATAAAAAAGCGATAATCGTCGTGTCATGTTTTATGGTAGTTTTTATATGGAAAAAATATTATTCATTATTTGTATTATTTGATCTGTTTAGGCACTGTTTTTTGCTTCAGACATGTTTTTTGTCTTTTATTTTCTCCTCACTAGAGAGGAATTGGAAGCATACCTTCAAATTTATTAAGCAGTTCAATATATTTGAGAAAAAAAAGGTTTTAATCGTCAACTATGATGTTAGATTCTTCAGAGGCCTCTGTCAACATTTGCCTTTGTGAAATTAAAGAACGGATTCATACTTGCAGGGTTGGAGACTATAACATATTTTAGAATAAACGGCCGTGATTGAACATTTATAAATGTGTGATAACCCGAGGAGGAACAAATAACTCCCCAATAACTTATGCATACCATATTTTGGTATCATACCAAAATTAGGTATTGTTTAGTTGTCAATACCTCAATTTGGTATTTTAATAGTATTGCGAAAACTATTTAAAAATAATCAATAATACTTAATTGAGGTATTCGACAGCTATTGAGGACTGCTTGAGGTATTGAACTATTATTGAAAAAAATCACTTTTATATGAAAATCCATCACGTATTATTTAGTTATTACAATACATGATCGAATTATCAGTTTGGTATCAGTAGAACATGCTTGAGATATTATTTGAGGTATTTTACCTCTTATGCAGGGCTCATTCATACCTCATTCAGGTTGTTAGTATTGGAAATTGTCTGGTATGGAATACCTCAGTTTGGTATTCAGTAGCACTTTTCTTCTGCTCGGGAAGCGGCTCTGTTTTGCTAAAGATTTATATGCTAGTATTCATCTAAGTTGTCTATAATTAAAAGAAAAAGCTTATTTCTGAAAAAAATCTTATGTATCTCTGCATTATTTTTTTATTAAGCTTTATCAAAACATCAAATCTATAAGATGCAGATGCTCCAAAAATCATGACTTTATATAATTGTGGCCAAGAAAAATACGTTTTCTTAGAGCTCCTCCATCCTTTGATACTTAACATAATAATATTTCCAGTAATTGAGTGTGATTGAAGGAGAAAAATGTTCACCAGAGTGTAAGACGAAAGAATGCTTTTCCTTTTACTGCCATGAATCGCAGGCCAGTCCCACCAGCATTTTCGTCAAAATTAAACTGATATCAGTTTTCAACATATCTTCTTATGGTTTTTCAGCAGTACTTATGAGACAACACATTTTGTTCGATAAAATCAGGAGAAGCATTAAATCGAATTTTCCCATGATGAAAAGTAACTGCATATCAGTCCCACTACAGCTTTCCGTACCATGAAACTCAAAATATGATTAATTTATTGGTAATTTTTATGTTTTACTCGGAAAGGTATCCGAGTAAGGAACAATTGGCGAAAGTTTCATTAAGATTCAAGTTGTGAACTTCACAGCCCATTTTCTCAATGCCTAATGTTTACAGATGGGACTGACTTGCGATTCACGGAAGAGAACAAAACATTCAAACTTATTCCTAATAGGATTGTACTACTATTCCCCGAATGTCGTTTCCCAGAACGTGATTTCTTCAAATACCAGTTCCTCGAATGACCCATTTACCCCAAAAATGTCTTTAGTCTTTAGTGACATTTTGCCAAACATTCTTAGGACAGTAGAACTCGGAAGAACCGCCAATCAAATAAAGAAGGGTGCATGTACAATGAGCGGTTCGTTCACCACCTTTGAATGCAAACAGTTATGACAATTATGAGTGCCAAGAACTTTTCGGGGAACTGAGATATTCGGAGAAACGGGGTATTCGGGAAACTGGCATTCGGGGAACTGGCGTTCGGAGAGCTGGCGTTCGGGGGAAACGACATTTGGGGAAAAGTTGCACAACCTACTAATAGAGCACCTCGAAGAACAATGAAAAAAATCTTGGAACAATCAACAAACCTAAAAAAAATATTGTAACAGCACATTTTGGGCAAATTGATGAAAACATCTTGCTATCAATGTTTAGGATAATTCCAGGAGGCAATCAAGGTAAACAGATAAAAGTAAATATAAAACTACAAATCTATAGACATTTCACAAGTTGTTGGAAGGTTTTCTTACGAAACTCCTTGTAGTTCGTGTAGACAAACTTCTACAAGCATATTTAGAGGATTTAAAAAAAAAAGTTGTGGTGTAAAAACTCTAAGTTGTTTTAGAAGAGAGACTGCGTATATCATTGGAAGAGTTCTTTGCAGTTATGTATGGAGTAAGTCCTGGATAAACCCAAGAAGAAAAGCATGGGAAATTGAAGGACACATCCAAAAGGGACTTACAATTATCTAAGGCATTCTCGAAAACATTTTTTAACTTTTGTGTATTTTTTGGGGTCAATATGACCCCAGAGAACTTTAGAAAGATGTTATTTTTTTGCTATTGAATCGGTTTGTGATTTTTTTCTCACACTTTGGTACGTTTTCACGAGTTGTGTGTAATGATTGACTTTTTCTCAAATATCTTGAAAAATAGTATTCTAAAATTATAGAATTCGGGGGATTAAAAATATGTTTTATGTAAAATGTTTACTGAGATATAACGTCCAAATTTAAAGTTTTTTAACCTTTTGTCACAACATTCCCTGCCTACCAAGGACTACCCCTTTCAAATTATATTATTTGTTTCTTTTTTTAGTTTTACAATGAATGAAATTTTCTTTCCAAAATAGCAAAAGCTCTAATGATTTGATTTGGGGTCATTTTGACCCCATCTCACTGACACAGAATTTAGGAGAAACCTGCAGATAAAACTCAACGGAAAACTTTATATAACTTTAAAAATTTCCGAAAAAAGCCCAGAAGGTATTAGTAAAGGAATACTTGGAATAACTCCTGATCGGAATTCTTGAGATACTGTTAAGTATTCGTCGGAAAAACCCTTCACGAATAACTACAAAAAATTGGTTGCTTTTAATTCCCTGAACAATTTTAGAAAGTGCTTTTTGAAAAAATCTTAAAAAAGTATACCAGGAATATTGTTAATATAAATATTTTAATGAGTTGGTGGAAGTCACTAAAGAAAAATGTAGATGATTCGGAATTTTTTTTGGCAATATTCCTGGAAATCAAGCCTGGAGATTTTCCTAGTTTTATTAAACGGATTCAAAAGAATGTATAATGGAGCTTCTTGATCGGGAAAAAATCTTGGAAACATTTTTGGGAAAATTTACGTTGGAGTCACTGAGCATTATTCGGTGAAACCCTACGAAAAATCGCTAGAATACTTCTTAATACTTTATCAGGAGAAATATCAGACGGAATTATACGAAGAATGATGATATATAGGTGAAATAACTTGAGTTATCTTTAACGGGTTTATTTTGCAGAGCATACCATAGCAAAGCATAGCATAGAGTGACTATACATGTCAATGGATAAATTAGGAATGGTAAGAATCTAATTGAATATGGGATGGGACTTTCCGCTTATACTTGAAATGCACATTTTAGCTGATTTCATATTATTGGTCAATAACGGCACTGGCCAAGTCCTTACAGTTCTTTGGGATGGTGAAGGAAAGTTAGTGTTCTTGGGCGAGGCTTTGCCCATATTTCTTACACAATTTCTCCCAGTTTTTCATCAAATCTTCATTGGTTTTCCCTCTTTTCTTTTTCTTCATTATCGCCCAAAACTTTTCGATCGGACGAAGCTCTGATGTATTTGGTGGGATCGCCTCCTTCGGGACTACATTAACGCTCTTCGCTTCGCACCAATCCATTACAGGCTTGGCGTAATGGCACGAAGTGACATCCGGCCAAAACAGCGTGGGACCATGGTGAGAGCGGAGGAAGGGTAGCAAGCGCTTCTGCAAGCATTCCTCTTGATAAATCTGCCCGTTTATGGTGCCGATTGTGAGGAACGGCTTGCTGTACCCTCCGCACTCGCAGATCGCCTCCCACAACAGGTACTTCTTCGTGAATTTGTCCATCTTTCTCTTCCGGAACCTCCATGCGGGACGTGCCGTTAAAAAACTCGAGGTCAGGAATTTGTTTTGGTGTCCGCCTTGATGTATGTCTCGTCGTCCATGCCACAGCTTCCGCGCACGCAATTTGGTCACCGTATTTTGCTTGTCAGTCCGGTCTGGCGCATTCTCGACGTCGGCGAACTAGACACGATCATCGCTCACTCCACAGGAGCATTCAACAGAAAAATAGACCACACACTACATTTTACCTAAAAGGATTGATTTGAGATAAAAAAATATTTGTGCTTGCTAGAACCAGGGAGATTTATGGATTGTTTTTAGCAGATTATTTACGAGATCAGTGGTGTATATGGACTCAACCTATGAGGTGATCATTGGTAGAAGCTTAGAGTTTGGATAGACACCAAGTATTATGAAAAAAATTGCAAGCCGCAATCATTTCATTATGATAACACAATTCTATTTTTTATTTCGCAAAGCAGGTTTTTCCCGTTGATCAGCGGCCAGGAGCCTCTCTCCACCCTACTCTAGCTACGCCCATGCAGTGGCGCAGTAGCGGCGTGAAGGAGCGCGAAACACACACATAAAACGAAATATAGAATTATGCTCGAAAATAATTACCAACCAGATGGTCCGATTTCACAATATTTTTCAATATAAATTCGTCTCGGAATAATAGAATGACGAATGGGGAGCAAGAACGGCAGGCAAAGATGACGACGGCGACGACGACTTCTTCTTCGGCCACGACGACACGACGATTGGATTGGAAGCGAGAAGAGTGTAGTCAAAAGGAAACCCCATTCTGCTGGGCGTTGGCCCGGGATTGGTAGCCTGGCCTGGCCAGTTCCTACCGACCGAATCATGACCAACAACAGTCCACCGGGAATGAGAACGTATAAAAGTTCAGATACTCTCGCACAACACGCAGATCAGATAATGGCTTAAAATAAGAGAGTGAGGAGGTATATTAAAATTACATGTTTTTTTTTTCGCTGGCTGCTGTTGTGCTTCTTTTGACTTTGCACTGGGAAAGACTACGCAAATGACTGCTGTTTTTTCAGTCGTTTCTTGTATGGCATCGTATGGCAATGATTGTTGATTCGGGTTTCCTGGGATTGATTTGCTCGGTGTCTTTCAGCTTCTTTGGGATAGACTTGGTGGGTAACTTTCCGCTAATGAGAAAGTTCTTCCGTGATGAGGTATAATCCCACCGACAGTAGAGCCTCTGGTTGGGGATTTGCAAGCTGGAGATTCCTGGAATTCCATTACATTTTGTTACAATACTGCGAAGAGCAAGTCCCTTCACATTACAGTAATTTGGGAAACTAATCTATCATTGTTTGTTATACCGTGATCATGCCAGTGATTTATGGGTGAATGTATGAAATGAATGAAATTCTTACGCCTAATTACGCACATTGATGTATTTTGTGAGCAAATTTCTGATAAGCTTGCAAATAAGTTGGCTGGTGTCCTGACTTAAATTTGCCATTTAAATTTCAAAGCTTTGTTCTTATAGTATTGCGTTGCGTGGTAACGGAGTATTTAGTAGATTACATACTGATAACTGTCATGTTATTTACTTACTTATGAAAAACTATTTTGGATGAAACAGCCATTCAATCGGAAGTCAGAGATGGAAAGATATTACAATTTCCATTTCCGGCCACGCTCATTTTCTCCGTTACGAGAAAAGGGAAGGATAATGATGATATGACACCTACTTAAAGAGCGGACAGCGACTCATCGACGACCTCATGGATATAAAGAAGTTGGATTATAGAGAATGGAATGGTCTAGGATTTACTATAAACGAGTGATACGACCGGATTTAAATTGTTGGGAGTGACGTTGCTAAGAAATTTAATGTCACTCCATGCGCGTGTCCTCCAGGAATGGGAAACAGGTATTTCCATCTTGGGTCCTAGATAAATAGCTTTGGTTTCAGCGATATTGCTCGCTCTCTGAAACGAGAAAACATAACCCTAATCTCTTAAATAGCCCTTGTTTCGTTGAAAATAAGTACTTTAATTGGAACTAACTCATCAAATCCAATCTAAGCAACTGATTCCGTTTGTCACGCGATTGGTCATCGCCAGCTTGCTGATGCTGTGTACTAAAAACGATGTTTTCCAAGAAGTTGTACAAACTACAATAGCGCGACCATTGAAGTGTCATCGTCCAATACAGGCACGGTTTCCAGAATGATTTTTATTCACTTTTGACGACAAAAGACAGTTGATTCTGAATTAAAATAAAACACTTCTTCACCTAGCACTTAAACGAAACTTTTCAATAGAAAAAAAGCACTAAATGGCACTATCAATATTACAACGATAAAACTATTGTAATTTCTCATCAGAATCACACTCGTCACAAACAAAAGAAAACTATCCGGGTGGCGTAACACCGGCCGAACCACCAACGGAATCGCGTAAAAATCTAACACGCACAACGCGTAAAAAACGTGAGAGGCAGTTGAAAACACAGTCGCATGCGGCGTGGCCTACTGCGTTCTTTTCTCAAAGTTTTGTTCTTACAGTATTCATGAAGAATTGTTGGTTAATTTGGAATCCTTAAGTTTTTCGATAGTTACATCAAAGTTTTGAGAACGCTGTTCGAGTATACTATTTTTCATCATTGAATTGCATATTTATTTGAAAAATAAATATTAGAGTGGTTCAAAAAATCGTTTTTGCTCCACACCGCTCATTCGATTCTAGATCAAATTCTGAGTGTTCTCCCAAAATTTGAGCTTATTTGGGTGAAAATTGAGACTGCACAAGACCTTTTAAGTTTATATGGGAATTACTATGAGAAAAGCAATCAATTCATTCAATCAGTCATAGTGTTTGCCCCTGTGCTCTTGAGGATAAGAGCTACATTGATGCTGTGAGATACATTCATCAGCTACAACTTTGCTGAAGACCGTTTTCAAATCGGACGCCTCAGTAATTAGTTATTGATTTATATCCAGTCTCAAATTCTTCAGCAGTGCTCATTTAACTTCTGAACAGGCAACATTGCTGCACCTGGCGCGAAAGATAGCACGCACAAAATCATTGCTACTATGTTCTACTGCATATATCCAGTGATGCCTGCAGAACAGTCCAATAATTATAGCCAAAGTTTTACAACTCATTCAAAAATCAATAACTAATTACTGGGGCGTTCGATTTGAAAACGGTATTAGGCAAAGTTGTAGCTGATGAATGTACAGTGCTGTTCTGAATAATAGCAGCGCATGTCGATTTTCATACAAAATGCTCAACTTTGACATGCTGTAGTTTTGTTCCCTTTCAAGCAATCGAGCTGAAATTTTCCCCACAGAACTACAAATATGATAAATTTTGTAACTACAAAATTTCAGTTTTTTCTGAGTCCCTGCCGAAAAGTGAGACACTAGGTAAAATTTTTGGAAAAAATAGCAGTTTTTCATTTTAAAATTTTTCTTCTACAAATATTTTAAACATTTTCGGTTTAGGTGTAGGTTTGATAAGTAGGAGGAGATTGTTCCAATGGTAAGTGATATACAATTTAAAACTATAATGTCAAGCCGAAATTCAAATTTTTAAAACTGCTATTTTTTCGAACAATTTCACCTAGTATCTCACTTTCCGGCAGGGGCTTAGAAAATTTTGAAATTTTGTGTTTACGAAATTGGGCATATTTGTAGTTCTGTGGAGAAAATTTCAACTCGATTGCTTGAAAGGGAACAAAACTACAGCATGTCAAAGTTGAGCATTTTGTATGAAAATCGACATGCGCTGCTATTATTCAGAACAGCACTGTATCTCACAGTGTCAACGTAGTTCTTATCTCCAAGAGCACATGGGCAAACCTTATGACCGATTGAATGAATTGGTTGCATTTCTTATAGTAATTCCCATATAAACTTTGAAGGGCTTGTGCAGTCTCAGTTTTCATCCAAATGAGCTCAAATTTTGGGAGGACACTCAGAATTTGATCTAGAATCGAATGAGCGGTGTGGAGCAAAAACGATTTTTTGAACCACTCTAATAAATATCACTTTTAACATTTAATTTTGATTTAATTTTGATTTAATTTTGATTTGATGTATTGATACATTAATCTTAGAAGGTATCCTCAAATACCAGAAACAATATGGGAATGTTTCGAAAACCTCAAATCTTTCTAGGAACAGCAGTTTATTGCCAATTCAAAGCACTTACAAAATTTTCATAAGTAACTGAATTTGACATGAGAAAGAACAAAAAGATCCTTTCAGATTTTCGTCCGTGATAATTGGAAAAGAACTTCTCTATAGATAACTTCAAGTTTAACTCCATGTGTTTTTCAATGAATCCAGGAGTGGTTTCTCTAAGACGACTTGATAGAGCACTGCAGAGAAGTTCTTTCATTTTACTCAGAGATGCTTCAATGAGTTTCTCCAGGATTACCTCATATATTTAGTCATTATTTTAAGCATTTCTCCTAGGATCGTTTGAGGATTTTTTTTCAAGAATTTCTAGCAATAATTGTCCCACGATTTCTTCAGGAACTCCGCGAAGAAAAACAATCATAAAATCGATAATTTCTTCTAAAATTCTCTTCAGACATTCCTCAAACCACAGATTTCATCAGAAATTGCACCAATAGGGGTCAGGCATTTCTACAGGAAATTATCCTTATGTCCAGTGCCTGTAATTTTTATTTTTTTTCTGTGTCCAATTGTATGGAAATTGATGAAAACTGTTTGCTAGACGATTTTCTATGCTATGTATAGACCACCCGACAAAGAACGTATTTTTCTAACCCTTGAAAAAGATGGCATAGCCAATTGAAACGTCGGGCGTAGAAAAAAACATTTCGTTTTAATCGCTATCATTAGACTGAAAGTCGAAAAATCCCCCGGTGTTTTTTACTTCAGTGAACCCAAAAGATGTTACTGTCGACTTCTTAAAGAATCCTTTCAGTGATCCCTGCTAATATTCGGCCAGGGAATCGTCCAAGAATTTTCCTTTGGACCCAAAACAGAACAACCAAAAATGTCCTGTGCTGAGAATTCGATTGATTGATCAGCATCAGCGAGTAAACAATCGATCACATTTCCAGTTTGTTGTTCGGTTTTCTGGATTTCTGATATGTAGAATTTAAAGTGGCTCAAAGCATTCCACCAGTATTTCTTTAGGAAATTCTCTTAGGTGTAATTCTGGGGTTTATTCAAGGAATTTCATCTGGAATGTACCGATGTATTCTTCTAAAAGTCTACAGAGATTTTTTGAGCCATATCCTTAGAGATTTGATAGAGTTGATCAGTTTCCTACTCAATTGTTCTTCTTAAAATATTAAAAACTTGTCAAAGTATTTCTTTATGAATTGTTGTTATATAATGTTGAAGCATAAATATCTTTAAAGATTATTTCATAAATTGTTTTTCTTCCACAGTTTCTCAATATTTCTTAGGAACTTCCTCTAGAAACTATCAGGATTTTTTCTGGATTCTTCGGTTATTATTTGGTCGGCGTTAAGTCAGAGTGGACCAAGTACAAAACTGGAGAAAAATTGGATTATTCTTCCATTAGATGCGAAATTACTTTCACTCCATTTCACGTCGATCAGATTTGATGAATGCTGTAAACTGCGAGAGGTATGTAACAAGTTTACTTTGGATGATCAATAAAAATCGATGAAAGTATGCAGTCAGAGTGGACCAAGTGATTATTACCTTAACAGCGAAATTTTCGACATGGAATGAACTTCTTCTCTTCCATCAATAGAAATTCATAAATCTTTCTTAATTCAATGCGTTTGATTTTGATTTTTGACCATTTACTAGATTGAGATGGGTGGTGAGAATTTGCAACAATTGCTGTGCAGACAGAGTGGACCAAGTGTCAAAAAGCAAGAAACTGATTGATTCTTGCATTTTTTTGAGGCAATTTCAGAGTCCGACAGAAGTTCTTGATAGTTCTATGGTGTCTGTATGAAATGACCTTGAATCCACTTATTGGACCAGTATATTTTGGCCGGAACTCAAGTTTTTCACTTGGTCCACTGTGACTGAGCACATATTTGAATATTTCTTGCCATCCATGCCAGGTCCTACAAAACTTTAATTTTCAAGCTATCGTAATGTCATTTCGAAATTGAAGATACGAGAATTAACGATTATGTTGCCGAAGGATGATGATAATCTGTTTATCTTAGATATATGTACCCAGTTTGATCATGGAAGCATTATATGATTGTTATTTACTAGAAATTGTTCAGTCAGAGTGAACCAAATCACCAAACGGTGGTTTTTAGTTCAGACATAGTCAACCATAAAATCATTGTATTAGAGGATTGGATTATGTTTTTTCATGATTATCAATTCACATTATGTTTTTTGAAAGTATGCACAAAGATGTGGGGAAATATTGAACCAAAATTTAAACAAGTTTAAAAAATACAAAGTGTTTGTTTAACCCTTTGGGGCCGGCGTGGTCATATATGACCGCAGTACAAAAAAGGCTGTAAAAAAAGAACCAATGAACAAATGTATATACTGTCTTCGGCAAAGTTGTCCCAAATATACTCTTTTATCAGATAAAAATATGAAGTATATGCCTAATTGACAACCTAGAACATCCTGAACATCTTGAAGTTTGGAAAATTTAACTATAAGTACATACTAAGCGTGAAATGCTGTTTGTGAACATAAATGATGTTCAGGCTAGATAATACAGAATTACTCTTTTAACAAAAACACTATTTCACTTGCTTTGCTATGTCCTGGGATGTTCTAGGACGTCCAAACTGTCCTGAAGCACACTCTTTGAAATCTACAACCGTAACAGTAATTGTTTGGGTTAAAAACAATAACATTACAAATTCAAATAGAATCTACCAACCTCTGATAATCTCAAGAGGTATTTCAAGGAACGTTTGGGATATTCCAGGCCCTCCAAATTACCCTGGAGTTCAGAACTTCAGGTCTACACTTGTTCCAGTAGTTATTCTCGCTAAACTGAGTGAAGTAATATAATCTACAATGTTTACTGAACCTTGTCACGGATCAAAAGGCTACTTCAAGAAACGTTTGAGGTATTTCAGGCCCTCCAAATAACCCAGGAAATCTGAATTTCATGTCTACATTTATTCCAGTAGTATTTCTTGCTAAACTGGGTGATGGTATATAATCTACCATGTTCACTGAACTTTCGCACGTATCAATAGGATGTTTTAAAGAACGTTTGGAGTATTCCAGGCCCTCCAAATTACCCTGGAGTTCAGAACTTCAGGGCTACACTTATTCCAGAAATTTATCTTTCCTACTCACTAAACCTTCTCATGCATCAATAGGCTGTTTCAAGGAACGTTTGGGATATTATAGGTGCTCCAAATTACCCTGGAGTTCAGAACTTCAGGTCTACACTTATTCCAGTATTTTTTCTTGCTAAACTGAGTAAAGATATATAACTTACCAAGTTTACTGAACCTTGTCACGGATCAATAGGCTAATTCAAGGAACGTTTGGGGTATTCTAGGCCCTCCAAATTACCCTAGTGTTCGTAACTTCATGTTTACATTTGTTTCAGTAATTTATCTCACTAAACTGAGTGAAGTTATATAATCTAACATGCTTACTAAACCATCTCATGGATCAATAAGCTCTTTCAAGGAACGTTTGGGATATTCCAGGCCCTCCAAATTACCCTGGAGTTCAGAACTTCAGGTCTGCACTTGTTCAAGTAATTTATCTCGCTAAACTGAGTGAAGTTATAAAATCTAACATGTTCACTGAATTTTCTCACGGATCAATGAGCTGTTTCAAGGAACGTTTGGGGTATTCCGAGCCACCCAGATTACCCCGGAGTTCAGAAATTCAGATCTACAATTGTTCTAGTAATTTTTCTTACTAAACGATGAAGTTATTTAATGTTCACTGAGCTTTCTCACGAATCAAAAAGATATTTCAAGGAACGTTTGGAGTATTCCAGGCCCTCCAAATTACCCTGGAGTTCAGAACTACAGGTCTTCCCTTGTTCCAGTAATTTTTCTTTCTAAACTGAGTGAAGTTATATAATCTACTATGTTGACTGAACCTTCTCATGGATCAATATGCTGTTTCAAGGAACGATTGAGGTATTGCAGATCCTTCAAAATTTCCCCAGGACTTCAGAACTTCAGGTCTACTATTTTTCCAGTAATATTTCCTTCTAAACTGAGTGAAGTTATATAATCTACCATGTTCACTGAACCTTCTCACAGACCAATTGGCTATTTCAAGGAACTTTGGTGGTATTCCGGGCCCTCAAATTTACCCTGGAGTTCAGAACTTCAGGTCTACCCTTGTTCCAGTAACTTTTCTCGCTAAAATGATCAAAGTTTTCCCTTTGGGCCGGCACGGTCATTTATGACCGTAGTCGGAAAATGGCTGTATAAAAAGAACCAATGAATAAAATGTACTGTCTTCGGAAAAGTCCTTGCAAATATACTTCCCTGTCAGGGAAAAATTTTAGGTGTATGCCTTAATGTCCTACTTGGCAACCTAGAACATCCTGAACATGCAGAAGTCTGACAAATAGAATAATTAGTATAAAAGTAGCTTAAAATGCCTTTCGTAAATACAATTGATGTTCGTACTTGGTAATACATACCTATTATGTCAAGAAAAACGCTGCTTCACATGCCTTTTCATGTCATGGCAAAGAGTTTACCAAGTGCTTAACTGACAATAAGGCAATCCATGAGACAGCTGTGATCAGCTATTTTTTTGTTTACCATGAATTTTTGACAATCATCGCTTGGGGAACAAAGGAGATTGGTAAGCACTGATGACGCTTAACGAAATTTCGGTAAGTTTAGTGTTCACTGTGCTTGCACTTTGAGCTGTCAACCCAATCGCGAAGTGTCCTCATGGATAGTCTTATAGTCCACACTGCCATCTGTTGCAAGAATCGCGCGAAGCACTGTCTGCCATGATGGATTTTTAGTTGACGTTTGCCTAACACGCACACTACTACACGAATTGCCTGCAAGTTTTGTCCGCATCATTCAGCAACGTGTACACTATCAAAAGTCAAAGCGATCGAACACTAGCGCCTCTGGTGGAACGATCGCGTCGGTCAAATGAAATTCAAATTCATCGTTGAACGCATGTACCATGAGCTTCTCAAGAGTGTTACGTCTGTGACAGTACAGTAGTGACGCCTCTACACGGATAGTCGTGTTGCACGATTGCAAAAAAGAAGTAGAGCTCGAGATTTGTATGACGATTACCGGATCGTAAAGGAAAGAGTCTTGACTTCCTTGGGCACAGAGTATGGGCGCATGGCTGCCACACGATATACCCATGCAAAAAGGTCATTAGCTGAGAAAGATCTCAGGTAATAAATGTGGAAGTGCTAAACTAACAGTAAGCTGAGAAGCCAGCTTCCTCCCAGTGGGAACGATATGCAAAAAAAAAGAAGAAGATTCGTCGACAAACACATATATTCAAAACGTGTTTCTACTCGTTTACGCATTTAGACTCTACTGACGTTTTCACAAATTGTTCTCAAACAAAAGGTGAAAAGCAGGGGGGTTGAAAATAGTACATTTTTACGTGACATACTTTATGGATGCTTTCCAATAGATGTCGCTAATTATGACTGGAAACTTTGTCGAATACACCATGTTTCGCAAGTGCTTCGTTTCGGGGTTATTAATTTATTACCACTAAATCCTGACTCTCATCGCGTTGTAGATCTTATGTACTGAACATCCCGACAAGTTAGATAATCTAGAACATTCGAAATGATCTGATAATATTTGCTGAACACTCAGAAGGTTCAGCATATACGGTAGATTACAGTTCATCACCTTGTATGATGAACAAGGTTGTTATTACAAGCATAGACTTCAAGTTATGAACTCAAGAGCAGTTTGGAAGACCTAGCACTTCCCAAAAAAATATTTGTCATCATTTCTTGTAATGTTTAGCATTTTGAGCACCAAAACTATTGAAAGGCGTTCAAAAAACTGTATAATAGTTCTTGGAAAAAATCAGGCCCCAAAGGGTTAAAGCAGTTTTTCTCAAAATATGAAAAATGTCATTTGGTCCACTCTGACTTATCGCCGACCATTGCATCGATTAATTCAGGAATTGTTGCTTGAATTCACCTAGTTTTTTTTTAAGATTTCTTGAAATTTGTTCTTTAAAACTACCAATGACTCTTCAGGCTTGATTTTGAAGAATTTCTGCAGAAATTGCATCAGGAATGCTGGATGAGGATTTTTTAATATTTTGAGAATACATACAAGATTTGTGTTATGAATTCTTCCATGAATTCTTAAAGAGTTTCCTTCTTTTCTTTCTTCTTTTTTCTGGCGTTACGTCCCCAATGGGACAGAGCCTGCGTCTCAGCTTAGTGTTCTTATGAGCACTTCCACAGTTAGCAACTGAGAGCTTACTATGCCAATGACCATTTTTGCATGTGTATATCGTGTGACAGGTACGAAGATACTCTGTGCCCAGGGAAGTCGAGAAAATTTCCAGCCCGAAAAGATCCTCGACCGGTGGGATTCGAACACACGACCCTCAGCTTGGTCTTGCTGAATAGCTGCGCGTTAACCGCTACGGCTATCTGGGCCCCTCTTTCCTTTATCGATTCTTAAATGATATGTCTAGATATTCCTTCCGACGTTTTGCCAGTGATTGTTAAAGTAATTTAAGCATAGATTTTTCTATTGATTTCTAGTTTATGTCTCTTCAGGACACTTTACAGATACCAAAATTTCTTCCAATGCTATTATGTACGTACAGGCATATTTTTAAAATTGATGTGAAACTGAATTATATATATATAATGTGGATGATGTTTTTGAAATTCTGATCTGTATATTTTGTTGAAGCTAACTATTAGAGCAATGCAACAATAATATAAGTAAAAGTTTCTGGATGCACATAATCAAGCATTCTTTTTGCGAATTTCTCAGGTTAAATATTTCCCTTCGATCAGGCTATGGAAGAAAAGCATAAATATGATCGCATTACTGCGCGCGCACTCTATTAGAAACGGTTCCTGCTGACCCGTTACATCGATCAGAACCAAACGACGACGAAGGCTACGACAGCTCGAACCCAAAGTCCAGGCGTTCGGTTCGTGGTTGATCAGCGGTGATTGGTAGTTACTGGTTGGCGGCCTCATACACCAATTCGCCATGCATGCCTGCCTGCTGCTGCTGCTGCTGACTCGCCAGCCCGAGATGCACTTTCTGCTGCAGCGTGCTGCCGCCTCGTCATCACCATCGTCAATGCGTCTCCGTGAGGTACCCGAGTAGAAGAAAATTGTTGCAGAATAACAAACTATGGTTCCATAACAGATAATTTCCAACACTTATCAAAACCCTGCCTAAGAGTAGATGAAAAAAAAATCGAATTTAGTACTATGCAATTCGATTCCACTAGAACTCTAGTGGAAATAAATGGTATAGTACTGAATTCGTTTTTTTCATCTACTCATAGGTATTTTACTAAACAGCTCGAAGATTTATTACCACTGCCTAAGAGGTAAAACAGCTCAGATAATGTTTCACGCCCATTTTACAAACACCAAACTGATAATTGGATCAAGTATTGCAATACTTCAATAATACATGATGATGTTTCATGCAAAAGTAAAATTTTTCAATCAATGTTACCTCAAGCAGTTTCAATACTTTTCTAATACCACAACGAGGTATTTTTAGAAAAAGCACTCATATTTCCTAACAGATCGGTACTAGTTATCCGTTCCTGCTCGGGTATTCGTCATGTTGCGCCTACGGGTAGGTCAAAGGAAGACCAGGCAAAGTGGGCATATAGAATATTGTTATTACCCCGTTTCGTTCGTTTCCTCTACGCGGCTCATTTCGATCGTTGGTCGGCGGCATGGTTGCGGTTTTTCATGGCTTCTCCTCTAACGATCCCTCGCGATGATCTTCCGCGTCATCGTCATCTTCTGGCCGCTTCCACTATCAAGCCCACTAACGACCATATCAAGCTGCGTTTGAACGCGCATATGAAATTTAAAGTCCTGCTAAAAGCCGCATAATATTGCAAATATTTATTGCACAATTTCCATCGATACAGCGATTGCAGCGATCAGTCCATCGATCGATCGAAGCCAGATGATGTATTTAATGAGCAGTCATCTCGTAGGGAAATAGAATGGTGCGTAGCAGGCTCTGGCTTCGTTTGCTATCACGGAAGATCGATAGGAGAAAGCCGGCCTGGCTATTAATCTAAGCAGGCTCTGGAGCAGGAGGAGGAGGCACTTGTAATTAGATTCAGATGCAGGCAACTCGATGCACTCATTTCCTGGCTTCTGCGAAAGACTTTTCTCCACGCAACTCTGTAGACTGGAACAGCTTTTAATTAGGGTTAGTTTTCCAATAGTTGCGGTAGTTCAATTTACACTTTTTCCAATAAATAAGCTTCATAAATGGCTTTTTGAAACATGGAACACGTCGTGCATGGTACTTCGATATAACGTGACTAAATTTTTGTTTTCGACATTTGAAGCCATTTTTTCATGAATTTGTGTTCTCTGATAAGAAAACTAATCTAAACTTCATGTAATTCACAATTAGTTGTAATTTCATTATATTTTTTATTATGTTTCTCTCAGTTTAGTGTTTCATTAGCACGTCCATAGATGGAATATGATGATAGGCCAAGAAATTTTCGTAATAGAAATTCCTTGGACTTCACAGACATTAACAATGTTTGGTGAAAGGTTTTATAATACCTCCAATGAATGTTCGATCAGTTTTTGAAGGGATCGATGGAGAGAGTCTTATTATAAGAGATTTTCCTTGACTCTTGGACAAATACCTAAAGAACTTCTTGGAAGAACATTGGATGAAACCGTTGAGAACTTTCTGCAATTTTTTTTGTGGAATCCTAGGAGGATTTCCTACCACATAGAAGCATTAAAGGAATTAACAAATTACAATAGAAATCCTGGCAAAAATAGAAATTAGAAGAAAAAATTGCTTGAAGCATTTATAATGGAATTCATAGTGGTATGAAACGAGCTCACCAGATGGTAATCGATCCTCGATTGAACAGACATAACTTCGTCATAAACAGCTCCAATACCGCGCGGAAACGATCCCGGTTGCTTGGGCCTCCACAATACATCAGACTGATTCAAAGGTCTATAAAGTAGTAGATTAATTCAAACAGAAGCTTCTCTAGATCGTCAATACGTACTCCAGTCTTGCACATTTCAAACCGGTACAATTCTGTTGCGGGTCGTATTTATTATCTATACTAATCATGCTGAGAGGTGCCCAATTTGTCACACAATAACGAACCACTTCGCCTTCAGAAATAAAATAAAAAAACGGCATACCACTGATCGAAAAGTGGCTGCTTGCCAGGTCCATCTTGGCCGAGAACGAAATCACTCATCAATTAGTTACGGCCAATTTATCCGGGAGCAGTGAAAATGAAAAATAGCCTGCGCTTATTCCCCCTGCCGATCGGTGGTCCACTTAGTGAAACCTTGGAGCAACCAGCATAGAGCCGCAGCAGCTTCTTCCTCAGGCCAACGACTGCCCGCAAACAAAGGCCGAGGCTGGAAAATGATTTCCTAAGAAACGACAGGGAACCATTAAAATTCACGTTTGACGTCAACTTGCTTTGGCTCGCTCGCTTGGACCCATCAACTCAACTCAACTCAACTATTCGTCGTTCGTTTCTTAGAGCTACTATCGTAAGTGGGAAGTGTGTTTTTATTGTAAATTAACGGAATTCTCAGCTCTGGCATTCCACCGGGTTGTCCCTCCCTTTTGGGAAGCAGAACGGAGCGGGTCTTTGAAAGGGGATCGGGGAGGTATTGTCAACTGAAATTTAGAAAATTACCTTGGCTTGAGAAGCAGTTGCGTGTGTACCTTGAAAATTGATAGGAATGGACGACCGAAACCTATCAGAAGCTAAATGGCGTGTTACGAGTGTAAGAAATGGGGTCAATCGGAGAAACCATAAGCGATTTCACTGAATGTTGGACAAGTAGAATCATAGACGAATAAGATCAACTAGTTTTGAAGCATTGTTGGGAACGTAGTGGAGAGAAATGCTCTTGCTTACTGCGGAACTCTGCATCATTGCTTTCGGGATGAACTGAGGATAGTTGCTCCGTCAACGCAAGAGCATAGTTTTACTTTCCTCTTTGCCTTTTTGGGAAAAGAGCTGCTAAAAGGCAACGAAGAGCTGTCTGGAAATTCTCTTCTGCGAACTGAGAAATGTTAAAAAATACTCTCCCTCAAACTGAGAAAAGGAAACAAACATCTTTTTCACGACCGATTACTGGCTCCTAAAAATCCAATTGATTTCTAAGACGCCAATAAGTAAGTCTCTTAAAATATCCATAGTTGTTTCAAGAGGTGGTGTTTGGTAGATTCCTAACTAAATAAATTCGTTGAAAAGTTTTTCGTGGATTTATGAAGACATCCTTCGGGGATAGTTCCAAATCTTGTGAAAATTTATGCATTCGATTCTCAAGGAAATCTTTAATGAATTGTTAGGAATATTGTTTTTAATTCCTGGTGTTTTTTTTGTTGGAGTGAGATGTGTACCAAAGAATAATCTATATTTGAAAGAATGGCAATCTTTGGGTGCATAATAATATAATAATATTTCTCCACTATCGGTTATCAATGAGTTTATTCAAGAGCATGGAACTGTTGAACAAAGCATAATTTTGTTTTGTGCTAATTTATTCCAAAATAAGCCTGATGTTGTCAGTGGGACTCAGCAGAAAATTAAAAACGAATATCACCTCCAGAAATCCTTGGTTTCAGACTTATTTTGCCAGACAACTATTATGCTACACGACCATTATGCCAAACGACCGTTATGAAAAATGACTTTATGCCAAACGGCTTTATGTCAAACAACTTTATTCCAAATGACCTACCACTGTTCAAATCTCCTCGTAAAGTTCTTGAACTATTGCTTACCTAGATTCTCGGTAGATTATAATCTCCTTACGAGATGCCCTTTAGGTATTTTATTATCAGGGTTGTGCTTCTTTTCCCCGAAAGTCGATTCCCAGAATGTCGTTTCCCGAATGCCAGTTCCCCGAAAAGTTTTTGAAGCACATAATTGTCATAGCATTATACATTTCAGGGTAGTGAACGTGAAAAGGCCGTAAAGAAACATCCTGGACAATGAAATATATGCCGAATATAATCATCTGTATATTTTATTTGAAGCTTCAAATGACTATCCCATTTGGCCAACAACTGTTAGGACTAACGTTATTAGCCCAAAAGCCTTTAGGAAAGGATTTTGAGGGGGAATTTAAGGAGTCGTTAGGCGAAATGTGTTGAAAGACTTCAAAGTTCGTAGATCAAAAGCACAGGACTGAAACGGCTGTCATCCACGAACAACTGGAGTGAAGCCAAAAATTTGGTGCTGGAGAAGGTGCTGATTTGACAGCTCACGGAAAATGTAGAATTAAGCACCAAACATACGCGTTTCCTAGACGGTGCGAATGCGATATTAACAGTTCACTTGTAATTCTGGTGTTTATTTTGCATTTGATATACTAGTTTGTTACAAGTTAGCTTAATGTAAGAATAATATCAAGTTTAGCACAAATTTAACGTTAATAAGTTGCATTAGTTTTTGCTCATGCGACACATGTCGCTTACGCGCGTGGTTTACTATGCACAAAGCCTCAATTTGTTTACTCCAGCACTAGCGCCACACAAAAGGTGGCTGGCTTCAAGAACTAATGCTTTCTTCAGGGGGTTGAAAGGAGTTATCTCGAAATAGTTATTAGATCGAAAAGTCCATAAGATCAAAGGGATCATTGAGCCGAAAATGCCATTAGATTGATTCGACTCTTATGTGAAAACTGTAATAAGAAGCTCTATCTTGGCCGAAACGGTCTTTAAGACGAAAATGGTTGATAGTTCTGATAGGTCGTAAGACCGAATGGGTTGTTAGGAGTTTGGTCAAGGTCATCTGTATCACACAATACCCACTGTTATATATATTTAGAAAGAACAGCCTTTGTCTAGAAGCCTTCGGCCTAACGGAATTCAGCCTTCTCGAATTCAGGCTAATGACCTACTCCCGTAATAAAATTGAAAATCTAATCAAAATGTTCAACCATTGCATAACACAGCGTAACAAAAAATGACACTTTCGCGTGTCTCAAGGATCAAATTATGTGTTTCTAGTAGATTTTGGGTCGCTGAATCTAATGCCGATCTCAGAAATGTTGCAGCACGTCACAATTTTTAGCTACAGGTTGCCAAAGTTGTATAAAACACTGGTTTTATTGATGTTCACATGAAATTTAAGGTATGATTTATCTAACTTTGTTGTGATATAATCTACCAAACATGCTTAATAGGACTTGAACTTTTAATTTAGATACAAATCAGTTGAAATTTTACGATAAAATTTAGCTTAAATCAATTTTTTCTAACATGTTTGCAGTCTTCATATAAAATTCTTCGTTTCTCTTATATGGCCAAATACAATACTTTTCTGAACCACCAAAAAATAACATTTTACCATCGAAAATATTATGAACTTCGTTGATAATTATTGTTCTATACATAAAGTTTGAATTCTGTGGTAAATTGAGCAAACAAATTGCCGTACAAGTTGAAAAACTTGCATGCAAGTTGTTTGAAACAGTCAAATTAAGCATTTTCAACAGTCAATATCTCAAAAACTAGACGTGCCATGATATTTCTGAAAACGGCAATGGACTCAGCAACCCTTCATTTAGTAAATAGCGGTATTTTGGTTCTTGAGACAAAACCGTGTTCCGCAGTGTAATTCGTTCTCAATTAAAGCACGATCGAAGCAAGCGAAAAAAAAACATCACATCTGTATCGGGCCATGATCGGTAATGTATAGCAAATTGTAACAAGCTTGATAAACAGCAGCAGCAGCAAAGGAGAGCCACAAAAAGAGAACGATAATAAAACCCATTTTTCTAGCTTTTTTAGCATTGGAGGTAAGTGTTTAAGGGGGCTGGATCCGTCATTGATTACGGAATTTTCAAAAGCAGTTTTTCTGTTCAAAATCAACAAAGTTTACAGGAAAATGTGTTCACTGTATTCTATTTTCCAACCGAAACACAGTGAACACATTTTCATCGAAAAATTTTCAGCCTTGAACAGAAAAACTGCTTTTGAAGTTTTGATGATGACGATGATTACGATGACAGAGCGTTGAACGTTAATCGACTAGCATGATAAACGAACCCCGAACATCTTATAGCAATAGAATGTCCCAGATTTTTAGCTTGTTTAGATGTGATTTATCATGTACTGTTATACCCCCGATATTATCAGAGTTGTAGCAGTAGACGACAAACAAACTCTCATGGTGTGTAGCTGATCATGATTGTAACAGAGAGCGATAAATGTGAGATAGACTCAATTCTATCAGATTTCAACATCTGAAATGTTACAACTAGAATGCTAATTGTTATCATATAACAAAATATCATAAAAATCGGTAGTTTAAAGTGTGCAAGAATTATATCAATCTTAGTTAAAACACTTGAAATCACTGCAAATTGAAGGATTATGTTTATAGCGTAGACAATTCCACTTCAACGTTAACAATAGCAAATTTTATAAGCAAATTAAGTGTTTTTCGCGTAGATTATCTCTGATCAGTGGCGTAGCTAGGGTTTTGGGGGCCCGGTGCGGAGGTAGATTTGGGGGCCCCTCAAATAGAGGATTGCAAAATATGTCTTATTAGCTTACACATACCTACAAATGTTTGTCAAAAACGTTTAATATTAAAAAAACGTGATTTTAAGGTCAAAATATATTCTGCTAGTAAAAATTAACCCGTACGAGGATTTAAAAGGAATCAAAAAGTACCTATGAAGCAATTGGTGCAGAAGTTCTTATAAATTTCTGTTTTCAAGGATCTTTGAAGGATAGACATCTTTATTTAAGAGATTTGCAGCCCGAGGCTGGCTCAATTCTTTCGATCTTTGAAGGAGTTCTTGGATAACTCTTTGTATGATGTACGGTATTTAGTAGTTTGCTTACGATTATACCGAGATGAACGCTTTAAAGGCTCGTGGAAATATGATGAAACGGCTCTATTTTAGTATTGCGCCAATCATTGATTTTTTTGTGTTTTTTTATGCAGATCTAGGAGGCAATCAAGGATGAAATGTTTGATGTTATTATTGATATTATTTTATGATAATATAATCCCAGTGAAACTCATAGAGGTATCCTGAGATAAAATTTTGGAATATACTTTTAAAAACATGCAGGAATTCTGCTGAAGTAAAAATATTTTCCTGGAACTCTATCAAAATTCCTGAAATTTTTGGATTCTCTTTTTATTTTTGAGAAACTTCTTATAACAGAAGTCTTGTTATAATATATAAAAATAATCTTGAAAAACTGGTAGAATCGCTTAGAAGTTTCTGGGAATATTACTGCTTTTATCACATGAAGGACTCATTGTAGTAATGGATGAATCCATGAAGTGCTCTCTGGAAAAAAAAAATGAGGGACGTATCTAAAAGGATTTCCAATTATTCGAGGAATTCAAACTTCTAAGAAAAATCCTAAAATAAATTTCAGAAAGTATATCTGAAACAAATAAAACAAAGAATTCCTGAAGCTAGTGGTAAAGGAATACTTAGGAAACCACGGTACGCCAAGAAATCTCTCTAGTGGTTTTCAGAGGGCTTCTTAGTGGTTAAAACCTTGATAAATCCCTAGAATGATTTCTATAGGATTTCTTGAACGATCCTTGAGAAAATCCGGGTATAAATTCTCGGATTTTCTGTGGCAATTTCATTAAAAATCCCTTAATGAGTTTACAACCATATAGGAAAGCCAGATAGATCATTACCGTACACCCCCGTTAATTTGAACGGTACCTCATGCATACCATCGGGGTTCATTTTTAATTGAACAATTAGTCACCATAGAAACGGATTTCTGGTCACCTCTTTCACTGTTTTGTTTTTTATTCTGCATTCCGTTCCACAGCGTTCCATTTCCTTCACTAAATGACGTTTGAACCATTTTTAATCTGAACGATGTGCAAATTAGCGGGGTGCAAATTGAAAAGTGTTCATAAATGTGGTCAAACTAACGGGGGTACCCGGTACTAGCAATATTATAGTGTATTCTTTTCAAATATTATTAGAAAAGTCCTACTGGCATTGTTTAGAATATTTTGAACAGTTTCTACATGAAAGCGCTGGAAAAAGTTTCCTGGATTTGTTGCTTATGTTAATTCCGAAAAAATAATAATTTTCTGCAAAAAATCCTGGGAAAATTCCAAAATGAATAATTGGAAATATTTTCTCGTTTATTTTTTTTTTCAACGTAATCTTAAAGGAATCTCTTGATACGTTTATTAAAAAAATAAATCCATGGCATAGTTTTATATAAATTACCAGGAGAATTGTTTTAAGCAATGCCTGATTCACGGTCATTTGAGAATAGTTTGGAAGATTTTTGGTAGGTATTTTTAGATGATTTAAAAATAAAAGCTGAAAAATTTCAATATACATTCAATGTTTAAAATAATAAATTAAATTAAAATTTGTAAGAAAAAATGTGTAAACTTTTTGTATTTTATCTGTTTTACCCTTTGTTTATTTGTGCCCTTTTAAGGGGGCAGGATCCGTCATTGATTTCGGAATTTTCAAAAGCAGTTTTTCGTTCAAAATGAAGAAAATTTACAAGAAAATGTGTTCACTGTATTTTGTTCTCTAGTCGAAACACAGTGAACACATTTTCATCGAATATTTTTTAGTTTTGAGCTGCTTTTGAAGTTTCGATGATGACGATGATTACGATGACGGAGCGTTGATCGTTAAGGGGGCATGATCCGTCATTGATTTCGGAGTTTTCAAAAGCAGTTTTTTCGTTCAAAATCAACAAAATTATCAGGCAAATGTGTTTACTGTATTCTTTTCTACAACCGAACCATAGTGAACACATTTTCATAGATTAATTTCGTGTTTTGAACAGAAAAACTGCTCTTGCGTTGAACGTTATTATTTTTTCGCGCCTTCCGTAGTGGTCTCGGATTACAAAGAAAATGAATAGTCGACCTAAAGTCGTTGGCTTACTCATTCTACAAAATTCATGCTTTTGAGAATATCTCAAACATTGAAATTTGAACAAAATGTACACCTTTAGCATTTAACTCATTTATATACTATTGAGAAGGTATCTGTCAAATTTCTAAAATGAGTGACAATGAGAATGGTGAATATCGTAAGAAAATATATACAGGTTAAAATTTCACCAATGCTCCAAATTTCTGGAGGCCTACAAACTTGGTTAGATTTGATTGGAAATCAAAATTCATGAAGTATTATATAAATTTAAATAATTATGAAACCAAAGCCGTAATTAGAGTCAACATATTCAACATAGGTAGTTCAGTCTACTTAAGTATCTGCATCAGGGCCCCGTTTAGCTATTAGAAGACTCGGATTTCTCATGCGTGCTATCGATTGAACAACAACAAGAAAAATAACTTACAATACAAATATTTCCCCACATTTTAGGGGCCCCAAGTCACGGTCCTCCCGGAGCCCTCAGCCCACTCTAAAATATTAAAAATAAGGGATAATCAAGGGGCCCCTGCTCATTTTTTTTGTGATTTTACAAATTGCTAGTTTTTCACAAGCTAAGTCGATCGTTAATGCTATGAGATATCCGTACTGCGGGCCCCTAGAAGCTTGGGGGCCCGGTGCGGACCGCAGCCACCGCTCCCCCTAGCTACGCTACTGTCTCTGATAGTTTCCTTCCGTCGTCAGCTGTATTGCGCGTGTATCAATCCATGGATGATGGATGGAAATTTACTTAATTTCCCTGAGAATTAAGTATCATCGCGCTCTTAGCAAAGACTCGGATTTATAACTATGGAAATGATCATAGAACACTGAGCAGATATGTAGGCTATTTATGTCCTGGTGAGGTAATAAGAAGAATTTTAAATTGCGCATCAGCACCGATCATCAACGATCATCAATGATAGTACAGCTTTTCACTGAACAATCCGAATTACCGGCAAAAAGCCACATTAAACAGATAAATACCTCGATCTAACCATCAGATCGCTGTGGGTGGATGACAGAAAGGCACTCCATCTTATTCCAAAGCACTTCGCTGCTCCCGGGGCCCGGACACATTTATTTAATTGATTTTCAACGCGACCGAGGTCGCGAATGAACAACGACAGCCATCGCGAGTCATCGAAACGAAGAGGACGACGAAGACGATCACATCCGCACAAATCCAGTCAATTTAAATGAGTACAAATTTTCTTCCAAGGAGAATATAAATTAAATTAAAAGAAAATGCAAACGAAACAAGAACAACATGCACACGGTCGGTTGTGCACGAATCGGAATCGGAGTGGCTGAGCTTCCTTGGTTGCACTTGGCCTTCCACCGGTGTAAATTCGCGCATGCATTCTCTCGCAGAAAAAGGTGAGCCGTTCGCACAGTGGTTCGAACGCGTGGTCAAAATCTCAAAAATCAAAGCATTTTTCTCCGAACGTTAATGTTTTTTAGATTTTTTTATAATTTTTGAGGCTTAAATCAAAACTTCGAAATTCTTTGAGTTTTAAGTTTTATACAATTCTTTGAGAGGACCGTATAAACCGATGGTATTGAATTGACAAATATGCTGAAGAACAGTCATCAAATAAAATTCTGCCATTGGAATTACTCTGCGAATCATTCCATGAGCGATGTTTGGCATTAAAGTCACCAAAACTAGATCGAACCACTGTGGCATTCGCGCAAATGTAGAATGAAACGAAATATAATAAAAGATGTGGTTTGCCGACAAAAGGAAAAGGGTAGCAGCAGTTGAATTGTCGTTGTTGTATGCAAAAAATCCCAAAGTTTGTCTTTCTATCCGCGTGGTCAGATTCAGGGGGAGGTATCAGGAAGCGGACGTGTCGTCGACAGACAGTTTTCATCGGCGGACAACGAAGACGTCGGTATTTCTCCTTTGTTCCGTCAAAAAAAAAACCTAGCACTGGCTGTTGTTTTGCCTCTGATGCTGCTGCTGCTGCTGCTAAGATGCTGGCGCGGGAACATCAGTCAGTGGAAATTGGCCCCGAAATAGCAATCGGAAGTGGGAGGGTTCCGCCAGCCAGCCAGATATCCATGTCCCCGCTTTGGCGGGCTGCGGTGTGGATAAAGAAAGAGCGCACTTTTCCCATCCCATTTCATCATTATTGGCGCGCGGCGCACTCAAAGCTGTGTGCCAAATTTCCAAACATTTGAATGAACCACTGCTCTTGATTCGGGTTATTGGCATCCAGCGCGAGTTTTGTTTGAAACAAAAGAACATGTTTCACTTGTGGGATCAGCGGATTGGTATGTGGATCACCAATTGCATGTTTCCGAAATTTTGTGTCGCGCAAGTTTTTTTTCTTTTTGATTTTACGTTTCAAATGCTACTCAGCTTAGTGTTCTTATGAGCATTTCCACAGCTATTGAGCGAGAGCATTATTTACAGAAGAAAGTCAAAGACCAGAAGAATCGAGAAAATTCGCAATCCGAAAAGATTCAGAACCAGTAATCTCGATAACCCTAATAAAGTTCAAGATCGATTCTACCCCATTACCCCGAATGCCATTTCCCCGAATGCCATCACCCCGAATTCCATTACCCTGAATGTACCATTACCCCGAATTCCATCACCCCGAATGCTATTTCCCCGAATTTACAATTATATTGACATGATGATATTGATGACGTTTCCCCATGATATTGGAATTCGGGGTAATGTCATTCGGGGTGATGGGTCGTTCGGGGTTTTGGAATTTGGGGTGATGGCGTTCGGGTTAATGGCATTCGGGGTAATGGGATTCGGGATAATGGGGTAGAATCATCACTTCATGTCGTTCATATTGTGTCTGAAAAAAAAATGTCTTATCTCTCATACTTACCAAGTGTTACCTAACAATAATTTGTTTGTGCTCACAACTCATCGATATTTCCAAATGATTCGAATCAAAGCTTTCAAATCGACATACCTAGAAAGAAAAAAAAAGAAAAAAAATCAATCATACATTTTTTTAAAAAATTGACTGCAAAATTGCTAAATTGGACAGCAAGACTGCAACCCTAATTTCTTCTTCATATTATCATGTCTAAAGTAATATTCTATGAATTATATTAAAAAATAACAAAAGTACCTTGAGCCATCATCCCAGCCCGTTTGATAGATGCAGCATATAATGGCATGTGATTTGAGTTGGTTATTGTTTCACTGGAATCCATTGCATCTGCAATCTACATTTTTTCCACACTGTAATAAAGCAAGCCAATGGAAGACTAAGCAAAAGAGGGTAGTGCAAGTGCATTTTGCATTACCGGAGCGAGTGCACACAGCAATGGCGTCGTCGGAACCAATGGTCGTTGAGGAGGTACTGCCATCATCCATTCGTGCTGGAACGTGAAATGTGCTTCTGATAATGCTTGTATGCCCACACTTTGCCACCATCATCGTAATCATCATCATCATCATCATTGGTATCATTCTCGATGCTGTCATCATCGTCATTATGCGGGGACTTTGCGCATAGTAGATCGACGAATGGCAGCATAAGTTGTCATAAAAACATACTACGCCATCATCGCCATCAACTGTGGTGAGGAAAGTTTCGCTCGAGAATTTGCACTAGGGTGCGGCTTAATTTTCAGAAGTTCTCAAAACCAAAAGTTCCTGTGCCCTTCTGAATTCAATTTGCTTAAAAAAGAAACCTTGAAGCTTGAGCCAAAATCATTGAGATTGCACAATCTCTAGCGCAAGCGACTTGAAAGTAAATTTATATGTTATAAGCAGTGGATCAATCGTTAACCAACAAGCAGTAACAAAGTCATTGTCCTCTTCCTCTCTTATTCTTGTTGCAACCAGGGACGAAAATACTCAATTTACTCTCGCCTATATTGACACTTGCTGGGTAGAATCTTCGTTGATTTTTGTTTGTTTTTATCCTCACGTTGACAACACAACAAAGATTGGCAAAGCGCTTGCTGCAAGATTTTCAATTTCCTGTTAACCTGGTGATACTCAACCGCTTTGTGATTATCTAAAACAAAAAATGATATTCATTCGAAACAGCTAGACTTTTTCACATTCTGATACAAGAAGTTGTAATTTTTGCACGCAGCACAATAAAGACGCGTCAATATCATCGATTCCGTGCATCGGATCGTTCATTATCCGTATAGCAGCATAATTTTTAATTAATATGAACCTCATTGATAATCAATTGTCTAGAACTGACACTCTTCTGCTTTTGATCATCAAAAACACCAACGACTTACGGGCATCGTTGTTCGTTTTCTTCATCTACTCTTGTGACATCTTCATTGGTACAATCATATTGGTGGTGGTGCGGTTGCTTTGATGGTGGCATAATTGACAGTGAATTGAGTATAGTGAGCATGAGTATTTTCGTCCCTGCACGCTAAGCCTGCTCAACGCAGCGCATGTGTAAAAACTACACAGAATGAGGCAACCAATGCAGGACTCTCTGGCTGAGTGAAAATTCTGTGTAAGTCGCACTCATGCTGTGTGTAGCCGATGTGTTGGCCTTCGGCTGTGCGGGGATCGAAAGAAATGGAACTGTCAATCTCTCCCGCGCGGCAGCAAACAGTTGGCCGTTGGTAAGATGGGGAGTTTTCTGTGATTTTTTCAGGCGAAAAGCCGGAAGATGGTCGCAAATGTGGCAGTTTTTTCCCCATTTTCTTCCGTTTCGGCTATTCGAATGAAAAAATCTCTGTAATCTTGAAAGTTTGAATGTTTTTTTTAATGTTTTCAGAAGTAAAACAGAAATGGAAGCGGATTTCGCATTCCAAGCGTTCCTCCTCTGTGCGCATTTCACTCATTCGGTTTGTTTACCACCGTTTGCTCAAAACTGTGTACAGCCCCCTTTGCACAGAATCTGTGCTGCACGAAGAGAGGCTGATTTTGTGTACTAGGCACTCATTTCTGAGCGTGACAAGTTTAGTGTGTGGTTGCAACAATCTCATTTCGGTTCGGTCCGCACCGAGTCCCAGGTTCTTAGGGGCTCCAAAATCGTAGTATTGAAAAACGATGTATGCATTAACAAACTAAAATGTATAGACTCTATACTCTATACTATAGAGGTAAGTCATATCAGGTTTTGAGGGTACCTGAATTGGTAATCAGTTCCTTAATCCTTTGGGGCCTGATTTTTTCCAAGAACTATTATACAGTTTTTTGAACGCCTTTCAATAGTTTTGGTGCTCAAAATGCTTAACATAACAAGAAATGATGACAAATATTTTTTTGGGAGGTGCTAGGTCTTCCAAACTGCTCTTGAGTTCATAACTTGAAGTCTATGCTTGTAATAACAACATTGTTCATCATACAAGGTGATGAACTGTAATCTACCGTTTATGTCACTTAAAAATATACTATTTTCAACCCCCCTGCTTTTCACCTTTTGTTTGAGAACAATTTGTGAAAACGTCAGTAGAGTCTAAATGCGTAAACGAGTAGAAACACGTTTTGAATATATGTGTTTGTCGACGAATCTTCTTCTTTTTTCTTGGCATATCGTTCCCACTGGGAGGAAGCTGGCTTCTCAGCTTAGTGTTAGTTTAGCACTTCCACATTTATTACCTGAGATCTTTCTCAGCTAATGACCTTTTTGCATGGATATATCGTGTGGCAGGCCCATACTCTGTGCCCAAGGAAGTCAAGACTCTTTTCTTTACGAAAAGATCCGGTAATCGTCATACAAACTCGAGCTCTACTTCTTTTTTGCAATCGTGCAACACGACTATCCGTGTAGAGGCGTCACTACTGAACTGTCATAGACAAACAGACGTAACACTCTTGAGAAGCTCATGGTACATGCGTTTAACGATGAATTTGAATCCTTATAAACGAATCATTCTATTGATATTTACTCCTCTTTATTGATGTTAATCAAACCCTAGCAGCAAACCATGCGACCAGAGCCGACCACCAGGTTCACAGATTTCGATTGGTTATGTAAGCGAAAACAACTGCTGTTACGGACTAGGCTACGACTGTAGATTTCAGGGACTGCTGCAGGCGGATGACCCTAGTACAATGGGACTGCTGCATTGCGGATGACCCTGAGTATCTCAAAAGTATTTAGCAATACCATTTGATCACACGGAAAGTTCAGTGAACCTGGTAGATTATTCTTCTTCTTTTTCTTCTTGGCGTAACGTCCCACTGGGACAAAGCCTGCTCCTCAGCTTAGTGTTCTTTGAGTACTTCCACAGTGTGGCAGGCACGAAGATAAAGGGTGTCCACGATGAAATTGCCACACACAAAATTGATTCGCAAAATTCGAGTTTTCATCCGATTGCCATCAAATTTTCAGGGATTGAGAAATAACTATTAAACTTCATTTTACCATTTTACTCGTATTTTATTAACAGTCCATACGGAAATGCCCGCACCTTGGCCTTAACCCCGGCCATGAGATTCTGCACAACCTGTGAATCAACCGTTTTTTGCATGTGAACCCATACTTTCTTCAGTTCCTCGACTGTCTTCACTACCTTAGGTCGTTTACACACTTAATTTCCGAAATCGACTTCGGTAAAACGGATTGCCGAGAATCCAACAGCCGAATCTCGGTAAAATATTTGCTGAATCTCGGAAAAACTTTTACCGAGATTCCGGTAAACCATTACCGAATCTCGGTAACGTTTCCCGAAATATCGGTAAAAAATGTGGTTTGCCGAGATTCGGTAAAATTTTAACGATATTTCGGTAAAAAGTTTATCGAGATCCGGCAATTTTTTTTACCGAAAACTCAGCGGTTGGATTCTCGGCAATCCGTTTGCTGAGGTCGGCAAAATAATTTAAGTGTGTAAGAAGGTGCTGCTTCATAATCGCCCAGTACTTCTCGATGGAGCGGAGCTCCGGAGTGTTGGAAGGGTTGAACATTTTCGGCACGAAATTGACCTTATTATCCGCATACCACTTCAGCACGTCCTTGGAGTAGTGGCATGAGGCCAAATCCGGCCAGAAGATTGTTGGGACGTTGTGAGCCTTCAGGAGAGGGAGCAACCGCTTCTGGAGGCACTCTTTCATGTACACTTGTCCGTTCATCGTGTCCTAGGTCACGAAAGGTGCACTCCGCTTCCCGCACGTGCAGATGGCTTGCCAAACCAGGAATTTTTTCGCAAATTTGGACCTCTTCTGAGTGCGGACATGCGGAACGCTGAACTTATCCTTGGTCGTGAAAAACAGGTTGCCGGGGATCTGTTTGAATTCGGCCTTCACATATGTTTCGTTGTCCATGAAAGTATGGGTTTACATGCAAAAAACGGTTGATTCACAGGTTGAGCAGAATCTCATAGCCAGGGTTGAGGCCAAGGTGCGGGCATTTACGTATGGACTGTAAATAAAATACGAGTAAAATGGTAAAATGAAGTTTAATAGTTATTTCTCAATCCCTGAAGTTTTGATGACAATCGGATGAAAACTCGAATTTTGCCAATCAATTTTGTGTGTGGCAATTTTGTCGTGGACACCCTTTACTCTATGCCCAAGGCAGTCAAGAATATTTTCATTACGAAAAGATCCTGGACCGACCGGGAATCGAACCCGGAACCCTCAGCATGGTCATGATGAATACCCGCGTCTTTACAGCTTCGGCTATGGGGGCCCTATATAACTTGGTAGATTATATAACTGAACTCTATTTAGCGAAAAAAAAACACTGCTACAAGGGCAGATTTGAAGTTCTGAGCTCCAGGATAGTTTGGAAAAGCTTTTGAGATTCTCAGAGGTCAATAGATTCCGTTTGAGTTGAAAATATTATTATTTGCAGCGTTGCCAGATCTACGGAAATTCCCGTAGATCTACGGAATTGAGCACTTTCTACGGATCCGTAAGATAATTGTACGGAAAATGTATATTTTCTACAGAAACCTACGGAAATTCTCATTATTCTACGGTAATTTACGGATTTTTCCAAAGGAAATCTACGGAATTGCAATGCCGGGGATCTCTCCCCCCGCTTATCACTTTTCGTCTACGGAATGATTTCCAAAGAAATCTGGCATCGCTGATTATTTCTAGCGCAAGCAACTACTGCTGTAAATTTCGAGAATTGAGCTTCGGGATAGTCTGAACGTCGTAGAATATCCCAGGACATGAAAAGGCATGTGAAGCAGCGTTTTTCTTGACATAATAGTTATGTATTACCAAGTACGAACATCATTTGTATTTACAAAGGGCATTTTAAGCTACTTTTATTCTAATAATTCTATTTGTCAGACTTCTGCATGTTCAGGATGTTCTAGGTTGCCAAGTAGGACATTAAGGGATACACCTAAAATTTTTCCCTGACAGGGAAGTATATTTGCAAGGACTTTTCGGAAGACAGTAAATTTTATTCATTGGTTCTTTTTATACAGCCATTTTCCGACTGCGGTTATAAATGACCGTGCCGGCCCCAAAGGGAAAGTTTTGATCATTTTAGCGAGAAAAGTTACTGAAACAAGGGTAGACCTGAAGTTCTGAACTCCAGGGTAAATTGGAGGGCCTGGCATATCACCAACGTTCCTTGAAATAGCCAATTGGTCTGTGAGAAGATTCAGTGAACATGGTAGATAATATAACTTCACTCAGTTTAGAAGGAAATATTACTGGAAAAATAGTAGACCTGAAGTTCTGAAGTCCTGGGGAAATTTTGAAGGATCTGAAATACCTCAATCGTTTCTTGAAACAGCATATTGATCCATGAGAAGGTTCAGTCAACATAGTAGATTATATAACTTCACTCAGTTTAGAAAGAAAAAATACTGGAACAAGGGAAGACCTGTAGTTCTGAACTCCAGGGTAATTTGGAGGGCCTGGAATACTCCAAACGTTCCTTGAAATATCTTTTCGATTCGTGAGAAAGCTCAGTGAACATTAAATAACTTCATCGTTTAGTAAGAAACATTACTAGAACAATTGTAGATCTGAATTTCTGAACTCCGGGGTAATCTGGGTGGCTCGGAATACCCCAAACGTTCCTTGAAACAGCTAATTGATCCGTGAGAAAATTCAGTGAACATGTTAGATTTTATAACTCCACTCAGTTTAGCGACATAAATTACTTGAACAAGTGCAGACCTGAAGTTCTGAACTCCAGAGTAATTTGGAGGGCCTGGAATATCCCAAACGTTCCTTGAAAGAGCTCATTGATCCATGAGATGGTTTAGTGAGCATGTTAGATTATATAACTTCACTCAGTTTAGTGAGATAAATTACTGAAACAAATGTAAACCTGAAGATACGAACACTAGGGTAATTTGGAGGACCTAGAATACCCCAAACGTTCCTTGAATTAGCCTATTGATCCGTGACAAGGTTCAGTAAACTTGGTATGTTATATATCTTTACTCAGTTTAGCAAGAAAAAATACTGGAATAAGTGTAGACCTGAAGTTCTGAACTCCAGGGTAATTTGGAGGGCCCGGAATACTCCAAACGTTCTTTAAAACATCCTATTGATACGTGCGAAAGTTCATTGAACATGGTAGATTATATAACTTCACCCAGTTTAGCAAGAAATACAACTGGAATAAATGTAGACATGAAGTTCAGATTTCCAGGGTAATTTGGAGGGCCTGAAATACCTCAAACGTTTCTTTAAGTAGCCTTTTGATCCGTGACAAGGTTCAGTAAACATTGTAGATTATATAATTTCACTCAGTTTAGCGAGAATAACTACTGGAACAAGTGTAGACCTGAAGTTCTGAACTCCAGGGTAATTTGGAGGGCCCGGAATATCCCAAACGTTCCTTGAAATAGCTCTTGAGATTCTCAGAGGTTGGTAGATTCTATTTGAATTTGTAATGTTATTGTATTTAACCCAAACAATTACTGTTACGGTTGTAGATTTCAAGGAGTGTGCTTCAGGACAGTTTGGACGTCCTAGAACATCTCAGGAAATAGCAAAGCAAGTGAAATAGTGTTTTCGTTAAAAGAGCAATTCTGTATTATCTAGCCTGAACATCATTTATGTTCACAAACAGCATTTCACGCTTCGTATGTACTTATAGTTCAATTTTCCAAACTTCAGGATGTTCAGGATGTTCTAGGTTGTCAATTAGATCATAAAGGCATATACTTCATATTTTTCTCTGATAAAAGAGTATATTTGGGACAACTTTGCCAAAGACAGTATAAACATTTGTTCATTGGTTCTTTTTTTAAAGCCTTTTTTGAACTGCGGTCATATATGACCGCGCCGGCCCAAAAGGGTTAAGTCCCTTCTTCCTTTTTTGCATTGCAATTAATCTTGATATAAATTCTTTAGGTTCCAGAGATAACTACGCGATTTTTCCATAAGTTCATAGTTTTTCATTTTCATGAATTCTTCCAGAGATTCATTTGGATCTTTCTTCAGAAATATGTACGAAAACTTTTCCAGGGATCCCTTCTGAAATTGTTATGAAAAATTCTCTAGCAATTCTCCCATGAATTCGCTTTGGAATTCCATAAATGATTTCTCAACATGCACTTAGCGAAATTTTTTCAAAATTTGCTCCAGAAAACCGTTTAGCATTCCAAGAACGGAATTACCTACAGTCAGTGACATAAGTTAGTAATCAAATGCTGTTTTTCCATACAACATGCCCAAGTTTGGGGTGCTGTATCTCAGCTTCTGGTAGTCCGAATTGGCTGAAATTTGGATAACGTACTACAAATAACTTAGTTTTGCCTGTAAAGAAATGATTACATTGCAGTCATTTTACATAGAGTTTCAGAGGGTTGTTCAAAGACAAAAGTAAGTACCTGAGAAACTTTTTAATTTAATTCGAAAACGGTAAGTTGTGGGTTGTTGGTCTGTTCCACAAAGCTGTTCAATTTCAGAAGTCACACAAATTTGCAGAACACACCAACTTTCTAATGAAATTCAACAACCCAACATTCTAATGAAATTTCTGAAGGAAATCATTAAAGCCCACATAAACTTTTTGAAACACGCTTTTAGAGATGTCTGGTCGGATTAATTGAGGAATCCTTATTGAATCGTTCAATCTATTTCTTCCAAGATACTTAGCCACTATCAGCCCTGAAGTGGTAGTATCGGCATATTACTGTTCATTAATTGACATATAGTTTACCAAATAAAAAGTTAAATACAACTTCAATCTTCATGTTGATTGAAAGTGTATTAGTATTTTCACTAACTGACTGGACAATTGGCGCACACCCCTATTTTGAAGGGCCCCCGAATTTGACTCCGCACCGGGCCTCGAAAACCCTAGCTACGCCACTGCACAGTGGTCCAGGAATCAGTTTTACGCGGAAAGATGCATTTTAAGCTTTAGAATGAAACATTAGACAAAAACGGTCTTCTACAAAGTTGTTTGTATTAGTTAAGCCTTTCGTTTGGTGTTATTTAAAATTAGGGTGGACCACATTTTCATAGAAATTGTGTAACTAACTTTCTTATTTGTAGAAATTAAATTATACATGATTCAGCAAAGTTATAGACCATTCAATTTCAAGCAACTTTGCCAAAAAAAGTTTTTTCTGTATCTCTTAAATTGGCCGATTTAGAGCTTTTTTCCTGCAGTGACGTAGGGTGGTCCGAACAAAACTGGTTTTCTGGCTCTAGAGTTTTCAATTCAAATTTCTCATCAAAGTAGGCTATGAAACACTTTTAGAGCTATAAAAAATGCGTAATTTGGTGAGTGAAGAAACTCGCTATCTTCTTCCGTTTAGGAGTTATTGTTGTTTTTCTCTCAAAAACATGCCTACTTTGATTGTGAATATCTCTGATTGGGGCAAACATAAAAAATATCTTTTGACGGCATTCAAAAGACAAAATAAAATTGTATATTATATCAAAAAATTACAGATGTGTTATTTTTGTAACTCTAATAAAATGCCTTGAAAACAAAGGATTTTAAGCAGAAAAAGTTTAATAACTTTTGAACTAAAATAGATATCATCAATATTTTTGCATGAAAATTTGCGTTTTGTTAAATTCTTAAAGTCGTTCATAGACCGCTTTGACGAGAAATCGGAAATAAGAAAGATAGGGCTCTAAAACTATTTTGAAGATTTTCATAGTATGTATTTCTTTATAATTTTGCATTTTGAGCATGAAAATGAAATTATAGACAAAAATGATCTTCTACAAAATTGTTTCTAAAAATGTAAGCTTTCAAACTGTGTCATTTGAAACTAGGGTGGTCCACAATATCACACATATCATATAATCAACTTTTTTATTTGCAAAAATACTTGTATATGCTCTTAGACAAAGCGGTAGAACTTAAAATTTTGATCAACTTTGCCAAAAAAAGTTTTTCTGTAGCTCAAAATTTGACCAATCTAGAGCATTTTTTCCTAATCACCGCAGGGTGGTCCAACAAAACTAAGTTTTTCAACTCTAGTTTTTTAAATATTATTTTCTCGTCAAAGTCGCCTATAGACGACTTTTAGAACTTAACAAAACGCAAATTTTCATGCAAAAATATTGATGATATCTATTTTAGTTCAAAAGTTATTAAAGTTTTTGTGATAAAAAATATTTGATTTCCAAGACGTTTTATTAGAGTTACAAAAATAACACATCTGTAATTTTTTGATATAATATACAATTTTGTTTTGTCTTTTGAATGCCGTCAAAAGATATTTTTTATGTTTGCCCCAATCAGAGATATTCACAATCAAAGTAGGCATGTTTTTGAGAGAAAAACAACAATAACTCCTAAACGGAAGGAGATAGCGAGTTTCTTCACTCACCAAACTACGCATTTTTTAAAGTTCTAAAAGTGTTTCATAGACTACTTTGATGAGAATTTTGAATTGAAAACTCTAGAGCCAGAAAACCAGTTTTGTTCGGACCACCCTATGTCACCGTAGGAAAATAGCTCTAAATCGGTCAATTTAAGAGATACAAAAAACCTTTTTTTGGCAAAGTTGCTTGAAATTGAATGGTCTACAACTTTGCTAAAGCATGTATAATATAATTTCTACAAATAAGAAAGTTAGTTACACAATTTCTATGAAAATGTGGTCCACCCTAATTTTCAATAAAACCAAACAAAGGGCTCAACTAATACAAACAACTTTGTAGAAGACCGTTTTTGTCTAATGTTTCATTCTAAAGCTCAAAATGCATCTTTCCGCGTAAAACTGATTCCTGGACCATAGTGCACTGATCACAGCTTCAACAGAACATGAGAATGATCACTCGTCGTGTGCGTAGCAATTTTCTATTGACAGAAACTCCTAGGCGATGGAAAAATTTGAGCGCCTTCGAGATTTTTTTAAGGAATTGGACTCTTGAATGACCCGCCAGAACCAAACAGGCCTCGCGGAGTTGTGACGGCACTTTTTTTTATGGGATTTTCATCCGTTGTGTTTTACGTCGCTTCTTACTCGCTCACTTTTCGTTGCCTCTCTGCTCTGCTCTCTGCAGCACGCTTCTCAAGAGTATTCTCCTGAATGTTGAGGAATATAAACAAGACTGGTTGCAATAATATTGCCCCTTGTGTTTGTCATGACAGTTTATTTTGAGATTGTATCCCAATCCACAAAAGATGGGATAAACGATTGTGAGCGCGTACGTTTTGTTCAAGGTATCTAGAAGGGAGGTAGTCCAATGTGTCAGATTTCCCATTCCGCCATTTTGAAATGCCAAGTGACAGTCACTATAGAAACTTTGGTTTTGTTGTTTATTTGGCGTCCGTTTCGATGACAATTTTTTTCAATGGTTCGATATGACTTCAGTAAAGCTTACGTAACTTTGCTCTGTTTTAACCAATTATCAATCGTTATTTAAACATTAATTTATCAAAAAATTGTAGAAGATCAGATTGGTGAGACAGACTAAATGAATGAAAAATACTTTTCTCCAAATGGTTCCTCATCTTCCTAAAAAATATTTGTCCGACCATAATTTTATGCACACTAAACCGATTCCAAAGTAATGTTATTCTTCTTCTTTCTGGCGTAACATCTCTACTGGGAAAGAGCCTTTTCGAAATTCCTGAACATATTTCAAGAGAAATTCTTAGTTAATAGGTTTAAGGTTAGAATAATGATTTTCATGAACTTCATAAGCTTACTGTGATTTATTCTTTGTTCTAAGGCTTGGGAATCGATGTACACCCAATTCTGTTTTTGCACGGGGGATGCGTACCGTGCAAAAAAGTTTTCAGTTCAAAATGTCTAAAACCGTGCAAAAAAAGTAACACCATTTCTCGACGTTTCATGCAAAAAAAAGGTTTTGCCGAAAAAAAATGTATGGAAACTTTTTTTGCACGGCCGGGTAAAAAAAATCCGTGCAAAAACAGAACGAAGATGAAGCCCCAATAAGATCACCCTTATTTTACCTGACCAGACAAAGAATCAAATGATTTTAGCCCCCTACATTCGACGTGTACTCAGCCAAGAATGAAGCTGTATATGTGCGTTTTCTTTCTATACAATCAGTTGGACATCGTCCTGATGATGGGCAGCATCAAGCCCGAAACCGGTCGCTAAAAAAGGTAATTTATATGTCCTTTTAACGTTTGTAAGAATCATAAGTGTTGTGTCCTGTCTCGCGTCGCGTCGTGTGATTGTTGTTTTGCAGATTCAAAAATTTCAAATTCAGTGACGTTGCGAAGCAGTGTTGGCAGCAACAGCGGGATAAACGGTTAAAAATTGGAAGGCAATATTCTTCAAAAGCATGAAAAAATTATTTAGAACCGGTTAAGTATTCATAAAGCTATGGTCTAACAAAGATTATTGATTTTACTATATGAAGACACTCCATTTATTCAATGCTAGGTATCTAGAGAAATTTTATTGTTCGTTATTTTTTTTATGGGTTTAATTTTATGCACTATACTAAACAAATCAAATTACAAAGTTACGTAAACCTTTCTCATGGTCAAATTTCATAACTTATACATTTACCTTAAAGTTAATTGCGCCATATCTTGAACTTAATATATTTGACCTTAAGGTGAAGATGAATCGAAGCCAAACTTCAAATTTTCAAGAGCATAAATCTGGAGAATCGAATACCCGTTCGAGCTAAAAACCTTATCGATTTGTCACCCACAGATAGTGACTAATCGATTAGGTTTTCATCTTAAACGGATGTTTGGTTCTTCAGATTTGTACTCTTGAAAATTTTAAAAAGACAATTTTCACCGTCTTCAGCTCAAGGCTGCACAGACTGAACGATCACAAACATTAGGCAATGGACAACACGAAACACTCAGTAGCCCAATGATGAATTTTTCGGTTGACGGAAAGTTTCCACCGACCGGAGCGGGAATTGAATCCACACTTCATGGCACAATACGCCTAAACGACTCACGATCACGAAGCCTACGTTAGATTTGGCTTCGATTCAAGTCGAGCACTCGACACTGAAGAAGATGGTAAGTCGCAGACGAAATAGGCCAATCTGTCAAGATAAGCAACATAATAAAGTTTAAAGGTATTTGCTCGCCTTAAGCGAAGTATGCACTTCAACAGAAAAGTAATCGCCTATCCCGATACGTGGGAAATTTCTTGCAAGAAATGCTCAAGAAAAGCATTTTTCTTTGATCGCAGTACGCAGTTGAAAAGAAATGTCAATTCAAATGGAGCTTTTACTTTTCTTGAGCGGAACAGCAAACTTAGCTTTACTAGTAATTTTTAGTACTTTATTTTTTCTTTTGCAAAAAGTGAAGTATTAAAGTTAAATTAGTAGTTTTTTTTTTCTTAAACATACTCTAATAATCCATTTCATAAATTAAAATAAAAGTGTAGTTTGATTCACCTTCATCTTAAAGCCTGATTTGCAGCTGAACAGGAATCGCTAAAGAAAATTTTCACCGATTCTTTGCAGAAATTTTCTACAGCGACTCCCGTTTGAACTGACATTTCTTTTCAACTGCGTACTGCGATCAGAAAAAGGCGCTTCCTTGGAGGAATCTGCCATGCATCGAGATAGGCCAAGAAATTACTTGTCAGCAGCGAATCAGGCTTAACTCTGAGGTTTCTGGTTTTGTGTGAATTGAATTCAGAAGAGCATACAAAGTTGTTGGTTTAGAGAACTGAGCATGAGCATGGATAATCGCTTCGTAGTTGCACTCCGTGATTAAGCGAGCAATCGAAATAGCTTGGGGCTTGCGATTAATTTTAAAAGTCAATAACGGCCCCAGCCACGTCCTCACGGTCATCGGGGAAGGAAAGGAATGTTAGTAAGAGAACCATTGTTACTAGAGACCGAATAGGTGTTCGCGCTCAGCTTTCGAGTCAAGCGCACGGTATTTCTTCTTTCGCTTGGCTACGAAAGTCTATTACGTGCTATACTACTGAAAACGTTATTCGGTCGCTATCTAAATTATCGACGCGTTGAAGTCAACGCGTCAAATCGGCGTCGTAGTAGTTTCGGTTATTCAACGAAATGCAGCGACGTGAAAATACATTCCGCATAGACTATGCGAGCATCCCCAAGAAACCCTCTTACGAGGAACTTCACCACTTTGTGGGCACCGTGCTCGGGTTGAAACGCGAGGAAGTGCAACGCCTGCAGTGCAGTAGATATCATGGTTGTGCCTTTGTGAAAACAAGCAGCCTATCCGTAGCCGAACGTGTCGTTCGCGAAAACGATGGGAAACACGAATTGGAAGTAGACAAGAAAACGTACAAAATTCGCCTGTGGATGGAAGACGGCGGCGTGGACGTTAAACTTCACGACCTCTCGGAGGACGTAAATGATGAGGCCATCCGCGAGTACATGCTACAATACGGGGATATCCTCTCAATTCGCGAACTTACTTGGGATTCCAAGTATACTTTCGGGGAAATCTCATCCGGTATACGCGTAGTACGTATGGTAGTTAAAAAGAACATACCATCCATCGTAACCATCGATGCAGAAACCACGTGCGTTTCGTATTCTGGGCAGCTACACACGTGTCGGTATTGCAATGAGCTTGCTCATAACGGAGTAACCTGCATCCAAAACAAGAAGTTATTACTCCAAAAACTGCATGCAGAAAAGGTCTCGTACGCCAACGTGGCGAAGCAGACCAATCCAGCAAAAACTACCGCAAAAAAGCCTTCCAACAATGCACCCCGCAGAGACGCACATACAGCCGGTATTCACATCCACAAGCGTAGTTCGTCGGCCTCTTCAGCAACAAGTACCTCCAACCAAAATTCTTCAGCGCAACAACAAAGAGAATCGATGCCGCCCCCGGCATTCCTCGTTCCACCGACTTTACCTCACCGTTCTGAAACTGATTTTCCACCGCTAACGAAATCAGCATCGCAGCCAGCACCATCCGATTACAGCCAACAACGATCTGACGCTCATGATTCAGACTGTTCAACATCATCCAACAACAGCCGGCGTTTACGAATCCGTCCTCCCGGCAAGAAAATGCGCCACGACAACGAGACCAACCCGAACACTGAACTATAAGAAACAATGGATCTGATCAGTTACAACATTGCCACCATCAATATCAATACCATCACTAGCGAAACAAAAATAGACGCACTACGCACGTTCGTGCGTACACATGCCCTTGATATCATATTCCTCCAAGAAGTCGAGAACGACAAACTCACACTACCAGGCTTCAACGTTGTGTGCAACGTAGATCAGGCTAGAAGGGGTACGGCAATTGCACTAAAGCAACACATTGAGTTTTCTCATGTCGAAAAAAGTCTCGATGGACGTCTAATCGCGCTCCGGATCAGCGACACTACATTGTGCAACTGCTACGCCCACAGTGGAACAAACTTTAGAGCGGAGAGAGAACGGTTCTTCAACCACACTCTTGCGTACTACCTTCGGCACAACACACAAAACGTGATACTTGCAGGTGATTTTAATTGTGTAATACGAGCATGTGATACAACAGGCAACAACCACAGCCCAACACTTCAACGAACTATTCAGCAGCTTCAACTTATAGATGTATGGGAAGCACTACATCCCCGAGTTGAAGGCCCGACGTACATCTCTCACAACTCTTCGGCTAGACTTGATCGTATCTACGTCAGCGCTTGCCAACGAAACCAACTGAGAACCATCAATACACATGTATGCTGCTTTTCCGACCACAAGGCCGTCACCATGCGCATGTGTCTTCCAAACCTCGGAAGAGAGCCGGGTCGGGGCTTCTGGACCCTCCGTCCTCACCTGCTCACGGGGGAGAATTTGGAAGAATTTCGGATCCAATGGCAATTTTGGACCCGTCAAAAAAGAAACTACTCATCTTGGATGAAATGGTGGATCGAATACGCGAAACCAAAAATTAAGTCCTTCTTTAGGTGGAAATCGAAGATTGTCCACGATGTTTTCCATCGCGAATCCCAACGGTTGTATACAGAGCTCCAGCGGTCCTATGATAGATATCAACACGACGCCACAGCACTCGCTACGATTAACCAGGTCAAGGGTAGGATGCTTGCATTACAGCGAGATTTCACGCACACCTTCATCCGAATCAACGAACCTTACGTGCCCGGTGAAGCCCTCTCTATGTTCCATCTAGGAGAGCGAAAAAAACGAAGAACCATCATCACTCACATGCGGAGCGAACAAAACGAGATCTACGACACGTCCGAATCGATCGAGCAACATCTATTGGGCTACTACCAACGTTTGTACTCGGAAAGAGAAGAGCACCAGATGATCGACAACGCTTTTGAGTGTGGCCGCTCCATCCCTGATGACGACAGAACGAATGAAGCGTGTATGGAAGACATCAGCACGGTTGAAATCCTTTCGGCTATAAGAGATGCAGCTCGTAGGAAATCCCCAGGATGCGACGGGATACCCAACGAGTTCTATCTGAGATCTTTTGATATTATTCACAGAGAGCTCAATCTCATCTTAAACGAGGCACTACACCTACGATTCCCTCCGGAGTTCGTAAACGGGACAATCGTACTCGTCAAGAAAAGGGGTGGTGACGAAACTGCACGATCATACAGACCCATTTCGCTCTTGAACAGTGATTACAAAATGTTCTCACGAATTCTCAAAACCCGTCTCGAGAAAGTTACTCGAACACACCGAATCTTGAGCGGTGCCCAAAAATGCGCAAATCCTCCAAATAACATCTTTCAAGCTACTCTCTCTATCAAGGACCGTTTGGCACAGATGATTCGACAAAAACAGAGAGGCAAATTGATTAGCTATGATCTAGAGCACGCTTTCGATCGGGTCCGACACAGCTTCCTCCATCGGACCATGTGCTCACTCGGCATTAACCGAAATTTTGTTGAGTTACTCGCTCATATCGCCAGTCTTTCGTCGTCTCGGTTACTCGTGAACGGCCACCTCTCAGCTGCTTTCCCGATAGAACGTAGCGTTCGTCAAGGCGATCCAATATCAAGCCTGCTCTTCGCTATCTATCTCCAGCCACTCATTAGCAAACTAGAACGTATTCGAGGTAACAGCTTGGTCGTCGCATATGCCGACGACATCAGTATAATCTCAGTAAGCACTCAGAGCATCGTCGAAACAAATTCGATATTTTCCCGTTTCGAGAGAGCGTCTGGTGCGAAACTCAACCTGGAGAAAACACTCTCAGTGGACATTGGCGACATCAACGGACCGAACACTCTCGACGTCTCGTGGCTTCGAACAGAGAATACCGTGAAGATTCTCGGAATTGTTTTCGCCAACTCTATACGCTTAATGATAAAGCTAAACTGGGATGCGATGGTAAACAAGTTCTCTCACATACTCTGGCTACACTCCATCCGATCACTACCGCTTCACGAAAAGGTTAATCTTCTCAACATGTTCGCCACATCTAAGGTGTGGTATCTCTCCTCGGTTCTCCCACCAGCAGCAGTTCATATGGCAAAACTAACGAAAATCAAGGGCAACTTCTTATGGAGAGGAGTTCCAGCACGGATACCAATGTACCAGCTTACACGTTCCAGAGAAAAGGGAGGTTTGAAGCTGCAGCTAACAGCCTTCAAGTCCAAATCGCTGTTACTAACACGTCATTTGCTCGAGATTGACATTACACCCTTCTACAAGACCATGCTGCTCCCAGAAAACGGCACCCTACCCCCATGCCCTGCCGACTTGCCTGACATCAAATTGATACGACAGCAACTGAACATCGTACCGCCGCATCTGCTGCAAAACCCTTCAGCCAATACGATCCATCGCTTCTTCACGGAACAAACTGAAGAGCCGAGAGTAGAGAGACTGCATCCAAACAACCAATGGACCCGAATTTGGAAAAACATCGCCTCTTCTCTCTTGTCACCCCAGCAAAAGAGTGACATCTACATGATCACCAACGGGAAAGGTAATTATCGAGAACTCTACCACACTATCGGGCGTGCAGACAGCAATGTTTGCACACATTGCAACCGAGCTGTAGAGACACTCAAGCACAAATACAGTAACTGTCCTCGGGTAGTACAAGCATGGAGACACCTTCAACACCGACTCTCAGCGGTCGCTCCCGGCAGACAAGAATTTCTTTTCGAAGACCTGGTGAAACCAACTCTAAACGGAATAATCCACTCCACGAGAGCCTTCATCCTGAAACTTTTCATTGCTTACATAAATTTCATTGATGTTAACGTTAGGATAGATGTAAATGCGTTAGATTTCCATCTCTCATGTGAAGCTTAAGAATCTGTCACATAATTCATATTTTACTTTCACCAAAATGACCAATAAACGTTTTATAAAAAAAAAAAAAATATACCTCTGCATCTCCACAGTTGTTGTGGAAAGGATATTGGTTTAATGGTATAGAGTAAAGATCTAGGTTGAGATGCGATCCATGATATAATCACGCCTATCCGAATTCACGATATAACTGGATTACTCATTGCATGCCAAACAAGTGTGCTTCCGGTCTCATCGCTCGCTTCTACAGAAACAAGCGACACAATCGATGGACCAAAACACAACTAACAAACTTTTGCTTTCGTGGATTTTCGAAAGAAAATCCGCACCCTAATATGCACCCATTTGCCACTACAGCAGCAGAAGAACAGTCATTGTAATGTTCAGTACGCTGGTACTGGGAAGGCGTAATCATCATGCGCAAAACAAAAAAAAAATAGCCAGGGCCGGAGTGTGGCTGCGAGGGGGCACTAAGAGCATATATTTAAGAGCTTTGGAAGAAAAATGAAAAACAACGTCCAACGTATGCACAGGAGCAGCAAAGAAAGAGCGCAACAAAACTGCATGAACGGCAGCAGTACGCCACTTCTACCGGCCGGAGCCAATCAAATTCAATGAGCATTGATTGCAAGGGATGAAGTATTAAATATTTGAGAAATTATTGGATAAAGATGGCGACGGCTGGCATGGCAGGGCGAAATTCGCTGATGCCTGGCGAGAGATATTTTTTCCATTTTCGCTCACATCCGCTCCGCTGGATGATGGTGAATAAATCGAAAAAAAATTGATGGCTACTACCTATAGAAGGGGACTTCGGTCGGTGGCGATGGCGATCAGAAAATGATGATTTTTTCCTGGTCGGTAATTTTTCTCCATTTAGCCAGAAATGAGGGCGGTTGTGCTATCGGTGGGAGATGTGCTCGATACTGATACTGCTCCGTACCAAGGATAATTGGAAAACGAAACCGGCTTCCGCTTTGTGAGATGCATTTCTGGGAATACCTATACTGAAGGTTCTCTACTGGATTATGGTCATGGTGAAGAAAAGTTTGACATGAAAACTGATCAGGGAAAATTTTATTTTCCCAGAAATTTGCCTCGTTATAACTTTTCTGGGTGTAGTCGTGTATTTACAAACTTATTAAATTGGATGTCAAAATCATAGTAATTGATGTAATTGATACTCAAACTTCCTTCCTAAAGAAAAAGATTAGGTATAGTGATTTTCTTACCATTTCTTGCAAAATGTTCGATAATGAAAATTTTCACAACACTATTGGCAGAATTTTTGGGGATTCAGAAGAAATTCTCATGAAGATTCATTCAACTCGATTGCATAAAAAAGTTTTCAGCTGTTTTATAAAGTCCTAGATTATTTTCCCAATGGGTTTCTGCAAGAATTGTGTTCAGAAGTATAGGAAATTACGTCAAGGAATAAAACACAATCAAGGTTGAAATCAATTCTCCTCTGGAAGATTAACTAAAATGGCTGGATACTTATACTTATGAGAGAAACATAAAAGAAACTGTGGGTGCAGTTCTAACTATTTTTTTAGGACACTCAGTATGCCATACTGATGGCCATACCCAAGACAAACATTTATGAATCACTCTTTTTTTTTAACTAGTTCGTTTATTTGAGGCTCAAATGCGTGTAACGCTTTACGGAGCCGAAGTTCATTTTTGTATTATTTACAATTTGTTTACTTTTTCATTGCCAAAGTTAGTATGGGATGGAGCCAGGGTACTCGTGGCAGCTCGAGGTTAATGGTCACAATTTTGAAAGGGAAGGACATGGTAAGGATTGGGTTTAGGGTTCTCTGCAGCTCATCCGGGAGGTATAGCGTGGTAGCTCTATTATCGTGTCATGGTGTTGGTACCAATTTCTTGCCGGTATTCGTCTGCCGGATGGCCAGGATCCTCAATCCAACACAAAAGGGACAACACAGAAGAAAAAAAAAACTGAAAAAACTGGAGAAGAGAACGAATGAATCACTCTAACAGATACATTGAATGCAACCATTTAGAACGCTTTGATTACAAATTTTCTCTTAATACACCTTTCGATCAAACTGCACATGAAGTGCGCAGAAGGGCCAGAATAAGTCTTCGTCATTATAAACTTTCAATATTATACTTTATTGGATAGATAATCGATAAAAACAAAAAAAAAGAATGGAAAAATATTAATTTCATGATAACATGTATCCAATCCTCTCTTCCGTTTTGCTTTTTTCCTTTGCATTTCTTATGCTCAGCAGAAGCACCATCATCAACGACGTCGATGTCGAATGGCTGTTCGGTGCAAAAATGGAGTATGGAGTTATGAAGTAGGAGCTGCGCTGGTTCTTGACTTCGTTGGGTGATGCGTGCGTGCGTCGTCGCCTGCTTCGTTTCCAGGGAGTGAGAAGCGACCCAGGGAGGAAGGGTGGCCATCGATTCCCGGCCTTTTGATGGGAGTACCTCTCTATTTGAGCTACTCGCGCAAGCCATTCGGGCCCTCCCTCTTTGCTTGCAACCGACCGACAAGACCTCATTATTACTATAATGCCAGCCTCCTCGCTCTCTCTCTCTATGTGTAGCGAGCGATGAATATGAACGGAGACGAAGACGATGACGATGTTGATGGCCTGGGCACGACATGCATACAGGCTGCCGTAATACTTTTTAATATCTACACACATAGTTGGTACGTGATGCAGTGACGTGTCCACGTAAGGGGGAGGGGGAGTAGTTTAGGATTGAAACCCTTCCAGAGCCAATATTTTGTAACAAACATTTTTGAAATGCTTACAAACAATCTACGATCATTATTTGAAGCTGCTACCCATTAATCAAGTTATCCGAAAGTCGATTGATTATATGAAACATTATGGGTGCATTCAAAATAAATCATTATGAAATCTTTTAATTGCAATTGGTTACTAAGACATCAGTGTTTTAAAAATCAATATAAATAAAAACGGAATTTACCTGATTCTTACACAGTAAGATTCTTTAAGGTGATTATATACCGAAGCCAAACCTCAAATTTTCAAGAGCACAAGACTTGAAAACCAAATAGCGCTCCACGTTGAAATTTTATCCCATTGGTCACCACCAGCAAGCAAGCAATTTGATTTGTTTTCAACACGATCTGTTGTCAGATTCTCCAGTCTTGTGCACTTGGAAATTTATAGTTTGGCTTCGTTTTATAATCACCTTAAGTGTTTCGAAGTGTTAGTGTAGCTTAGCTTAGACTGACTACACATATCAATGGTTGCTATTCCGTGATTGATTGAAGTCAGTGAAAATGCACAAAGAATCAACTAGAAGTTCGGCTGGGATTGGCCATAACCTTCTTCAGTGTGTATAATACAGTGACTCTATCTATACAGGGTCAATAACGGCGCTGGCCACGTCCTAGCAGTCAGGTGGGATTGGGGGAAGGAATGTTAGTGTGTAACCTTTGCTATTTGGAGACCGTGTTTGCCTCTGCATCTCCACAAAGGTTTCTGGGAGGGATGTTTGTTAATGGGGAGGATTGTTGGGTCACAGGATTCACTTTGATAAGCGATTAGACCATGATAAATAATTATTTGTGAGATATAAACATGCTTATATGTAAATATAATATTTTCAGTTGATATGAACAATTTCTATCTAGAGGAAAACTATGCCGACCCTTGAGGTGACGAACCATTCAAAGTTTGTTGAACAAATATCTAAATGTAACATTCCTAACACTCTTATTCTTATGCCGACACTAACAGTGACGAACCATCCAAAGTTTGTTGAATAAAGTGAACCTTTCGCAAGACTACACTTGTAGTGTCGAGCCATTCAAAGTTTTTTTTTTAATTACAAAAAAAAAAGGTAAAAAGAAAGAAGTGTTTTGAAAAAAAAAATTAAACATAAATAATTCATGAATCAGAGTGTCGATTATGTCGATACTCACAGTGACGAACCATTCATAGTTTGTTGAAAAATCATATTTACGATTAAATGTGCAGTCATACATATTTAATAGATTAGAAATAGTAGCATGAAACGAGCTCACCAATTGATCCGTCATCCTTGACTGAGCAGCAACTATCCACTTTCAGCTTCACTCGTTTGCTCGGCAATATAAAAGCACTCAGATAAAATAGGCGCGCGACCCGAGAGAGAAAACAACTGACGACTTCTCGGGCTTTCTTGACGCACTGCCCAGGAGCAAGCATCAAAGTAGAAGGATCAATAAGAGCTAATCGAACGCGGCACTTTTTCACTTTACTCGTCCGACATGTTTGATCCTGCCCTTATCGCCCGCCCCCACAGAAGCAAGCGTCAAGGTCGAAGGATCAAACACTACTCTGTTCCGAAGTTTTAGTGAGTAAAAAAAGTCGAAGAACTTCACGAGAACACCAAGATAAAAGGGGATGAAATTGACACTTTTTCAATAGAATTTTGTATCACAACATATTTTGGGACAAAACAAGGTTTGTCGGGACAACTAGTTTGAAATAAAAATGTTGGAAACAGAATACACAAGTATTCAGATTTTCTTCAAAAAACCTATCGAAGGTACCCCATGTGAATAGCTAGAAATAAAAAATCAGAACTCTTCCTAGAGTAATCTTCTGGGTACGCCACTGACGTGATGCCTATATGCGTCCAACTCGTCGTCGTCACTTGTCTTCCTCGCTGCATGTAAAGACAATGTGATAAGATTTTTTCCATACCCTTTACCACGGCGCGCAATTAATAGAGGGGTTGCGTACATTCCGAGAAGCGGCTTATCCTGATGAAGTGTTTTTTGCTGTAGTCCGACTGAAGGCTCGTTGTTATTCACGGATAGTATAGGTAGGTAGGTAGGTACTGCACTGCACTTGCAGCTGGTACAGGTTGCAGTTTACCTTGTCTTTGCTGGAATTGCTGGGCAGCCAATCGAAAACCAGTCATTGCCGGTCGATATGGGGTGGCCACTCTTTTTCCCCCTGTTGATCTGGTCGTCGGGGTGGAGAAACTATGCGTTGTGCATAGTTGTTCGGAATGATTTGTCATAATATTTCCAGAATCGGTTAACTTTACATTTTCCTTGGCGATCGGGTTTGAATGCGGTACGCGCATTCTTGTGGAGCTTAAGTTTATTTTAAAATGATCAGACAACGAATGTTCTGGAGTTGATTCATAACTTTACTGGGGTAAACGGAATAACCTATGTTTTGTATTCTTTGTTATTTTAAGACCTGTTTTAATCTATTTCACCCAATAGATCAAATATTCAAAGTCAAATTTAATCAGTTTTTAATAACATACTACACATGCCGTTTTCAGGTTAGTTAAAATATTGCACTGAAATTTTTAAAAATGTAGTGATTAGAAATCAAGTGCAAAGTGGATACATAAATTTTTGTGTTTTGATCATCTTCCGTGGTGTTTTCTTTGCTTCAGGATTTCGTTTTTACTACCACTGAAAAAGAGCCATCTATTGTCTTTTTTTTGTTTTGAATATCGCCCTATTCAGGTTGTTCCTGAATGTATCTATAGGTAATGCCTGACTTCACGCGCTTTCTGACAAGTTTTTCTGATATACTATTCACGGAAATCTTTAACTGTATCCATCCAACGAATTTACGGAATACTCACAAAACTATCAGCAGAATTTTTGGTGAATTTTCCAACTTATATTTCTAGTAGAGATCTTGATAGATTTTTGCGAAGATTCTTCGAATATCTGACAAAATTTTCAGAGAATTTCAGGAGAAATTCTTAACGATTTCTTACCACAGCCGACAGGCCCCTCGTAAAAATATGCACAGCTGCTTCAAACGGTGATGCATAGTACTTCTGAGTATCTTTTGTGATGATTCTTGGGAAAATCTTTAAAGGGTCAGTATCCATCAGCAATTTGAGATTACGATGTCGGATCCTTGAACGTTAAAGAAAGCTAGAGTATACTTTTGACGAATTTTGTCGGAATCTTCCCTAGTGCCTGTAGTGTTCTGGCAGCACGTGAGAAGTTAGCGCCTGTTGACAGCGACAGGTGAGAATGAAGGAGAAGAGATGACCGATGCGATAGAAACGTCATCGTAAAAGAAAGAAAAACAAAAGCAAGGATTAGAGGTTAGTAAAAGTATAAATAAAGTGCGCTAAATTTTTTGAACTGTAGGCAACAGCAGGCATTTATCGAGTTGTTAGTATAAAGAAGAAGGTAAGAAGTGTGTTCATAATTGTGTAGACGATATGTGAACCAGTTTGCCGAAAATAGTCAACATACAAACGATACATTTACGTTAACCCATATCCGCCCAGCGTCCTAAAAATAGGACAGAAGCCCCGAACGCCCAGCGTCCTATAAATAGGTCAGTACTTCTAGTGCAAATATCTTGAAAATAAAAAGGTTTAGGAGAAAACTGTCTTCTGCAAAGTTGATCACAGGACTGCTGTCTTCCACTTGGTAACTATTTTAATTCAGAATTAACTCACCAGGTGGCGCACAGACGCCAACAAATGTCGCATTTATAAGCAACATATGAAACAACTTTCCAGCGTACAAATATTTGCTTCGTTTATATCTCAGTCCAGCGATGAGATACAAAATTGATGTCTTCGACAAAGTTGAACAACTAAATAATACCTATTTGCATAGAACCTTACAAATTCGGAAAACACTCCCAAGATGGCGCTAGTGAGCCAAAACTTTATTTGCTTATATCTTAGCCCAGTTATGAGATACAAAAATGGTGTCTTCGACAAAGTTGAACAACTAAATAATACCTATTCGCATAGAACCTTACAAATTCGGAAAACACTCCCAAGATGACGCTAGTGAGCCAAAACTTTATTTGCTTATATCTTAGCCCGGTTATTATTTATTTTATTTATTTATTTGGCTTTACATCAATTATCTTGATAAAGCCTCGCCAACAATATTTCGCCAATTCCCTCGGTTCATGGCCGCTTCTCTCCATCCTCGACTGTGACCCACGCTCTCCAGGTCCTGGTGTACCTGATCAATCCACCTAGCTCGCTGCGCCCCACGCCTTCTTGTTCCGACCGGATTCGTGGCGAACACCATCTTTACAGGGTTGTTGTCCGGCATTCTTGCAACATGCCCTGCCCAGCGTATCCTTCCAGCTTTAGCTACCTTCACGATACTGGGTTCGCCGTAGAGTTGAGCGAGCTCGTGGTTCATCCTTCGCCGCCACACGCCGTTCTCCTGCACGCCGCCGAAGATCGTCCTTAGCACTCGGCGTTCGAAAACCCCAAGAGCTTGCAAGTCCTCCTCGAGCATAGTCCACGCCTCATGCCCATAGAGGACTACCGGTCTTATGAGCGTTTTGTACATCGTGCATTTGGTGCGGGGGTGAATCTTTCTTGACCGCAGTTTCTTCTGGAGCCCATAGTAGGCACGACTTCCGCTGATGATGCGCCTTCGTATTTCCCGACTAACATTGTTGTCAGCCGTCAACAAGGATCCGAGGTAGACGAACTCGTCCACCACCTCGAAGGTATCCCCGTCTATCGTAACACTGCTTCCTAGGCGGGTCCTGTCGCGCTCAGTTCCGCCAACCAGCATGTACTTTGTTTTCGACGCATTCACCATTAGCCCGACTCTTGTTGCTTCGCGTTTCAGGCGGGTGAACAAATCTGCCACCGTTTCAAATTTTCTCCCAATAATATCCATGTCGTCCGCGAAGCAAACAAATTGTCCGGATCTCGTGAAAATCGTGCCTCGACTGTTAAGTCCGGCTCTCCGCATGACACCTTCAAGCGCAATATTGAACAACAGGCACGAAAGTCCATCGCCCTGTCGTAGTCCCCGCCGAGACTCGAACGAACTGGAGTGTTCGCCCGAGATCTTCACGCAGTTTTGCACACCGTCCATCGTTGCTCTGATCAATCTTGTGAGCTTCCCGGGAAAGCTGTTCTCGTCCATGATTTTCCATAGCTCTATGCGGTCGATACTATCGTATGCCGCCTTGAAATCGATGAACAAATGGTGCGTAGGGACCTGGTACTCACGGCATTTCTGGAGGATTTGCCGCACGGAAAAGATCTGGTCCGTTGTCGAGCGGCCGTCGATGAAACCTGCTTGATAACTTCCCACGAACTCGTTTGCTATAGGTGATAGACGACGGAAGAGAATCTGGGATAGCACTTTATAGGCGGCGTTTAGGATGGTGATTGCACGATAATTTTCACACTCCAGTTTGTCGCCCTTTTTGTAGATAGGGCATATAACGCCTTGCTTCCACTCCTCCGGTAGCTGTTCCGTTTCCCAGATTCTGACTATCAGCCGATGCAGACAAGCGGCCAACCTGTCCGGGCCCATCTTGATGAGTTCGGCTCCGATACCATCCTTGCCAGCGGCTTTGTTGTTCTTGAGCTGTTGAATGGCATCCTTAACTTCCCCCATCGTGGGAGCTGGTTGATTTCCGCTATCCGCTGTGCTGACGTAGCCATTGCCTTCGCTGTCCTGACTTTCTGTGCCTGTGTTCTCTGCGCCATTCAGGTGTTCATCGTAGTGCTGCTTCCACCTTTCGATCACCTCGCGTCCGTCCGTCAAGATGCTCCCATCCATATCCCGGCACATCTCAGCTCGCGGCACGAAGCCTTTGCGGGATGTGTTGAGCTTCTGATAGAACTTCCGCGTTTCTTGAGAACGGTACAGCAACTCCATCTCTTGGCATTCCACCTCTTCCAGGCGGCGCTTTTTGTCCTGGAATAGGCGGGTTTGCTGTTTCCGCTTCAGTCTGTATCGTTCCACGTTTTGCCGCGTACCATGCTGCAGCATTGCAGCCCGCGCTGCATTCTTCTCCTCTAAAACCTCTTGGCACTCCTCGTCGAACCAATCGTTTCTTGAGCTCCGTTCCACATATCCGACAACGCTTTCGGCAGCGTCGTTAATGGCTGCTTTGACTGTCCTCCAGCAGTCCTCAAGAGGGGCCCTATCGAGCTCGCCCTCATCCGGCAACGCTGCCTCAAGATGCTGCGCGTACGCATTGGCGACATCCGGTTGTTTCAGCCGCTCGAGATTGTACCGGGGCGGGCGTCGGTACCGTACATTGTTGATGACGGATAGTTTTGGGCGCAGTTTCACCATCACCAGGTAGTGGTCGGAGTCAATGTTGGCGCCACGATAGGTTCTGACGTCGGTTATGTCGGAGAAGTGCCGTCCATCGATCAAAACGTGGTCGATTTGCGATTCTGTCTGCTGAGGTGATCTCCAGGTGTACCGATACGGGAGGCTGTGCTGGAAATAGGTGCTACGAATGGCCATGTTCTTGGAGGCGGCAAAATCTATCAGTCGTAGGCCGTTCTCGTTCGTCAGCCGGTGGGCGCTGAACTTTCCAATCGTCGGTCTGAACTCCTCCTCCTGGCCAACCTGAGCATTCAAATCTCCTATGATGATCTTGACGTCGTGGCTTGGGCAGCGGTCGTACTCGCGTTCGAGCTGCGCGTAAAATGCGTCCTTGTCATCATCAGTGCTTCCGGAGTGTGGGCTATGCACGTTGATTATGCTGAAGTTAAAGAATCGGCCTTTGATTCTTAACTTGCACATTCGTTCATTGATCGGCCACCACCCGATCACGCGCCTTTGCATATCACCCATCACTATAAAAGCTGTTCCCAGCTCGCGTGTGTTGCCGCAGCTCTGGTAGATGGTATGATTACCTCTAAACGTTCGCACCAATGCTCCTGTCCAGCACACCTCCTGCAGCGCTACGATGTCGAAACCGCGGGTCTTCAGTACATCGGAGAGTATGCGAGTACTTCCAATGAAGTTGAGAGATTTGCAGTTCCACGTACCGAGTTTCCAATCGCTAGTCCATTTTCGTCGCTGTGGTCTTTGCCGATTGTTCCGGTCCGTATTCTCTCGTTGACGTTCCTGTGCTGATGTGTTTTTACGGCTGGCTCGCAGGGCCTGACACCAACCCCCTAGATTTCCGGAGGACCATTCCCCCTAAATGTTCGGAGGGCCATAGTGCGCAGTTTAGCTTAGAGTCCTTCTCTGGCACTCGGACGATGATCAGCCGCCCCTGACATGGGGAACAGACGCTGTTGTGAGCCGCTCCTAACGTGGAGTACAGACGCTCCAGGTTTGCAAAAGCAAACCCCCCCTTCCCTGTCAGCATACGACCAAAGTTCCCACCGGGGGTTGGTTACCCGATCTTCCCCAAGGTTACTCGTACCCCGGCCAGTACCACGAGGAGGTAGGGATAGGAGTTGCTGGGCAAGAGGCTAAGGACCGCACAAAGGGGTCTATTTTATTCCTGCAGGTACGCGAGGTACCAATGGTACGCCATGCCCAGCCATTTACCGCGCCATCTTAGCCCGGTTATGAGATACAAAAATGGTGTCTTCGACAAAGTTGAACAACTAAATAATACCTATTCGCATAGAATCTTACAAATTTGGAAAGCACTCCCAAGATGGCGCTAGCGAGCCAAAGCTTTATTTACTTATATCTTAGCCCAGTTATGAGATACAAAAATGGTGTCTTCGACAAAGTTGAACAACTAAATAATACCTTTTCGCATAGAACCTTATAAATTCGAAAAACACTCCCAAGATGGCGCTAGTGTGCCAAAACTTTATTTGCTTATATCTTAGTTCAGTTATGAGATACAAAATTGGTGTCTTCGATAAAGTTGATCAACTAAATGAGAACTATTCGCCTAAAACCTTATTTGTTCGGAAAACACTCTGTTACGTGAGAAATGTGTTGTGAACCCCTGTGCACTGTCATGTTTGTGTCTGTCATTCTTCGTCTGTTTTATGTATGCGCCAGTGCTGTCGAAATATGAATATCAAAACAAAGATGAAGTCACTAAATGATTTAGTTCTGGCATGAACCTTTCGCCTCTGAAATTTTTATTCTTTATGTTGCAATTTCTTTATCAGGGTACGTCCACAAATTACGTCACGCAAAGTTTTGCCATATTCTTCCTCCTCAATTTTCCTCTGTTTCACACTTTTTGTATGGATTCCAATTTTTATACGGGTGGTCACGTTTCATTGTAACCCCCTCCTTCCTCTTCTGTACGTGACGTAATTTATGAATTATCCCTCACCAGCAGTTTTTTCCAACTTGTTTACATTGTAATGGGTCTAACTGCATGAAAATATATTTGATTAATCTCCAAAATAAACTTATAGAACAGCTAGATATGGACGACACACTTTAAAGAATTTTTTTGGATCCCCACCATAGACTTGATTTTTTTTTGGTGAAATAAGGTTTAATTTATGGGAATACGCCTATGAATAACGAAAACGGAGCTGAATTCCAATTGTGAGATACCTTGGGCGTTAACGGGTTAAGGCAAAAGTAGACCATTTGATTGGAAAACAGCGCGCTTCAACTGCGAAGTATTCACTGGAGCCCTGAGGCACGAACGGAACACTCTGGACCTAAACGATGAAGAGCTAGTTGATATCACGAGCGTGTGATAGTTCCATGCCGAGAAAACCCCTCTTAAAGAGAACAGGCCGCCGGTGTACTGGTGGTGTGAATCAATTGCAAATCTTCGAGCAATCTGCCTTCGGGTAAGACGAAGATTGCAACGCGCACGCACAGAAGCACAATGAGGAGAACGCAGTGTAGCAATCGGAGAGGCAAAGTCAGCTCGCGAAAAAGAAATCAACAGTCAAAAACGGCCATCGAGATTTCGTGGGGTGAAGCCTACAGAGTGGTAATCGCTAAGATCAAAAGTGCCATGGCACCCTAAGAGAAGTTCCTCGAGCTGAGTAAGATAATCGATGTACTCTTCCCATATCATATGTATGCGGCAGATGAAGGAGAAGAAATGGTGAGGGTGACAAACGAAAAGCTGGCGTCATTCGCGTTAAATAAGGCACCGGGGCCCGATGGCATCCCGAATGTTTCCTTAAAAGCGGCAGTGAATGCGGATCCGGACATGTTCAGAACCACGATGCAACGCTGCATAGATCGAGGAATATTCCCGGATGTATGGAAGCGACAGAAATTGGTGCTACTACCAAAGGCGGAGAAACCACCAGGTGGCCCGTCGGCGTATAGACCTATCTGTCTACTAGTTACGACGGGTAAGTTATTGGAGAGGTTGATCAGGCTAGTACCGTATACGGAAGGTGCAGACGGCCTGTCCAACAATCATGTACGGCTATAGCGGCGCTATCGAGGTTGATGGCTAACAGCTCTGCTGTAATTTCCAGCAAACGCAAGCTCTTAGCAAGCGTGACGCAATCCATACTTAGAACGGGCAGAAACCTAAAGCTTATCCTTTCACATTATTGCCAAACCAAACCATTTCACTGGATCCAACAAGTATGCACATGAATATGAATGGTGAGGAGAGGCAGATGGCGCTACTTTCCTACAGGTCGTATCTTTGGCGCTGATCAGGAGTCTGTCCACTGAATGCTTTTCGGTTGTTGAATGGTAGGCTTTCGCTTCGTTGCTTTCTCGTTCCGTTCGTTACTCGCACATTGTTGTGGTTTTTTGCTCCGGATGATCGGTTCGATTTGTGAGTAAGTTGGGAGCAGAACAACCACAGGTTTTATTTGCTCCAGTCCCGTTCACCGATGGCGAGTAGTAGGGTTCTCGCTTTATTGTTTCGTCGCTCCGTTCGCTTCTCGCAAAAAATGGAAAAAAATCGGAGCCGATCAAAAGATCCGGATCTCTTAAAAGAGCGAATGAACCGTGGCTCTTTTTCGTCGAGAGTCGGTTCATTTGTTCAGCCAAATCCGTACAAAAAATGATCCGGTAAAATAACTATTTTTCCCCTATTCTCTTCGTTCGTTTCTCGGTTTCATTATAATGCTTGACATGTGCTTTGCTATGCGCGCCACGTCACACATTTATCTACTGCTCTGAGTGCACGGAGCGCTCTCAGCATAGCCAGACAAATATGCTTTTGCATATTTTTGCATTTGCTTCTTTCTTTTGGTTCGAGTAGGAGAAATCAGCCGAATGTATCGTGTGTTTCTGGGAAAGAATGTACAAATAATGAGAGAACGAAAAATACGACACATGCCGTGCAATAGGGAGTGAATCGCTCTTTTTTCCTTTCGCTCGGTTCAGTTCGCTCTTTCTTTTGTGAGCCGCTGTGTCACTGAACCGTTCAAAAGATCCGGTTCACTTAAATGAGTGATTCGGATCGGATCCGTTCATTAGAATTAGCCATTTTGCCAATATATAACTCGCTCGCGATTGGTTATTATTTTCGCGCTATTTTCGTTTGGGTGATTGCGTGTTTTTGTCGCTGCCTGAACGTTCCGTCCGTTTTGGCGTTCGATTATGGATTATGCGTAGGCCTTGCTCAGAATTACCATCGCTTTTATGCTTCGCAATATGGTAAAAAGAGCTCTCCACCTATCCATCGTTATGAGTAATTTATCTCTTTCGGAAGTCAACCATGTTTACGAGATGCAGTCGCAAGGCGGAAAATCATAGGGAGAAGACAGTATTGTTTGTGCAAATTCTAAGCGTGATATTATTGAAGATTTTTTGTTGTGATCGAATTAATTTATTTATTTTTCAACATGAGCTTTTCTCTACAGACGGAAAATCCACAGACAGAAGAAAGGAACGGACAGCAACAGAATACGAACACACGAATAACGCCACCAGACTTAGAGCCGTTCGTTATACTTCCAAGTGAAAGGAGTTTGTTTCTAGTACAAAACTATCTTGGAGAGAGGGTAGAAGGTTGGCCAGCAGGAGAAAAACAAACTAAAAACTGTTATTAAAACCATTTGATTTAAAAGTATTCTTAAGCTGTACCCATTAAAACTCAAGAATTTATTCATATTTGCAGTTTTCTAAGCCAAATTAAACTGACTGATTTACATAAATCGTGTATGCTGTCGACTTGATCCGAACATGTAGGATTTTGGTAAAATCCTTCTTGGATGTTCAACTTGGGACTTCTCCAGAATAAAAGAGCCAGAATAAAAGAGCGAAATGCTTGCATTATCTGTATTGGATTATGGACGTGATTTTTTTTTTGTGTGCTTCCCAAGAATCCGTTAATTCATTCTGAGATCTTCTCAAACGCTACTCAGGATCAATAGCATCTTCAATGTGTAAGTACTCGTTATTATAACAAGAAATAACGGCGCCGGCTGCGTCCGAATGCAGGTCAATTTTGTGATAGGATGGAAATGTTGACGTGTTACTTGCTTCATAGAAGCCGAGGAGTCCTCTGCACTTCTATAAGAAAACACTGAGAGTTTGGATTTGGGAGAGGATTCGTTTTGGTAAACGATAAAAATATATTTTGATATCAATACACATAGATCAATCAATAGATTCAATGGTCTAAACACTACTCAAATCGGGCTTATATAATAGGTACTAGACTGTACTAAACTCGACTGAAAATTACAATGTTATAAATTCCTTAAAACAATGTAGTTTGCCGATCGCTATCTTTCCCATAATGTAAGCGACTTTATCTAAATCGAGAACGTGAAGTCAACCACCCATCGGGATCCGTTCTGAATCCGCCGAAGAAGGGTCAAAACTGAATGAACTCGGCGTAGGAATCTACCCACCCATCAACCGTCAAACCCCCCACACCTTGAGAGCGCAACATTATTGCAGCACTGAACCGTGTGATCCACCACCATTCAAGTACCGTGATGGCGGCTCAGAAGACGACGACGACGAAGTTCACTCCTCCTCGAAGTGTGTGTGTAAATATCTTCGTGCCCATCTGATTAAAAACACCCCTCATCCTCATCTCCCCCTTGAGCACGGCCATCATGTTCACCGTATTTTTCAATTATGAGCGGAGTGCGCAGCCTGCTGGTTGAAAATCGATTTTCTCATAAGATCAATCGAAGCAATCCGAGAAAAACCATTCCCCTGCTTCCTCTTCCCATGTTGTGCTGCGATCGGTGTTCGGCCTTTCGATGACCAAACGCAGCACAGTGGTTCCATTTGATCTACTATGTGGTCATAGATCATGGTGATAATAATAAGCCTCTAGCTGTTTAGTGGAATACCTACAGGTAAATGAAAACCGAATTAAGTACTATACCATTTAATTCCAATAAAGTTTGTATCCTTTGACAGATGCGCGTATTTCGACCTCAACTTGTCGCGTTTAGTACACGACACTGAAGATGGCTTTACAATAGAGGTCGAATTGCGCTTTGCTGTCCAAGGATATACATTCTTTTGGACTTAATTGGTTTAGTATTTAATTCGGATTTCATTTACCAACTCTAAAATGTACTGGAAGTGAATGATTTACAACAATATCAAGGCTCTGTTTTTTGGAAATTCTTTTGGGTTTGGTTTACGACAACAATCAACAAGAAATAACTTTTCTCACATATTTTTATAGCATGAAAAATCAACTCCATTCATCATGGCTTTACTGTAAATATTCTGCAAAGACGAGTATGAAATGTATGTTTTAACATTGTTGAGGTCATAAATAATCCATGAAAAAATTGAGGGAGTGAAAACGAATACTACTTCGATTTTTGTCCTATGAGCATTACCACTGTGCGCATTGACGCATGTGCGTGGACGGAATACTGCTTCTTTCGAAGCAGGTACCGGTCAGTCAGTATGAGGGTAGCAAAAGCTAAGGTTCTTGAAGATAATCGTGACGGTGATGAAGCCCAGCCCTTGCGAAAGTAATCGGACGGATATTGGAGCGGTGCCGATAAATGAAGCACAGGTAAAGTTGATCCAGATTAGTTTAAAAGAAGAATAAACTGATTGATGCAATGTTCAAAACCACCACTAGGGCTGAAGAAGTTGGAGTAAAATTTATAAATAAACGTTTCTCTGATGAATTCAAATGTTTTTTTTACATAATTTGAATTGGAATGCTCGTTTTTTTAACTGTTAGTAGGACGAGCTGTTTAATTTCATAACAGTTCCAAACTTTTTTGTTTATCGCATTGATCGACTGGTTGGTATTATCATATATTACTTAGGTGTATAAACAGCTACTTTTTTCGTCATTTGAAACTTTGGGTGTTTCTGTTGAAACAAAGCTTGGTAAATATATTTTCGTAGCTGCCTATTTGCCTTTGTTATGCACTTTGCAGGGGCCAGATAGCCGTAGTGGTAAACGCGCAGCTATTCAGCAAGACCAAGCTGAGGGTCGTGAGTTCGAATCCCACCGGTCGAGGATCTTTTCGGGTTGGAAATTTTCTCGACTTCCCAGGGCATAATGTATCCTCATACCTGCCACACGATATACGCATGCAAAAATGGTCATTGGCACAGTAAGCTCTCAGTTCATAACTGTGGAAGTGCTCATAATAACACTAAGCTGAGATGCAGGTTCTGTCCCAGTGGAGACGTAATGCCAGAAAGAAGAAGAAGATGCACTTTGCAGCCAAATTTATCAAATATAAAAAATGCCTTTATTAACATTTTAACAGTAAATCAAAACTTTGTTTTAAGAACAAGCTTTCGATAATCAAAAAAAATTTCAGTATAGCCATGTTGTATGCTGTAGCAATATGAACTTGCTGTTTTAATACTAGGAAAAAGCTCTGCAGATTCAAATCTTGTCTTACTCTAACAAATTCGAAAATACTGACCACGATTGACGGAACTCTTTGCATCTTCTTTTGAATAGAAGAACCTGGGCTAACCACCATACCAATCAAAGCAGCCGGATTTTCTGCTCTGAAAATTTGTCTAAAGCTACTAGTCAGCATGCTAGTTTCAATCCTCCATTAAAAAGCTGAAGCAAGCAAAGGAACACAAAGAAAGTAACCGGCTGAAAGCAGGTGAATATCATCGCGCTAATGATAGGGTGGAACAATGGAATCTTTGTAGAAATGGGAGGGAAAGATAACCGTAAATTGCATTCGCTTTCGGAAATTATTTAATCGAAATAAGCATCCACCAAACAAACGGGGAATAGGTTTCCAATGGTGGCTCTTGATGAGAGAAGGCACCCAATGAGCCCCCGAATTCTGCGAAAAAGTCAATTACTGTAAGTGACAAAGGATTCCCAACTTCCGTCCACATTCCGGCTGTTTTTCGAAACAGCCTTTGGAACCTTGACAGAGAAATAAAAAGCGGTGGCAGTGTGCATTCCGGAATGTTTCGAGTGCCGGGAAAGTTCGAAGATTGGCTTAAAATAATCGGCCAACCGAGGTCCAAACGAAGAAACAACGGTCGTCCCGCATCTTGGTCGTAGCAGGCCGAGGAGCAGTGATCGAATTTGACAAGCAATGAAAATTGCTAATGAAATGCCTTCTTCTCGCCCGCGCGGATGCTCCTCTCGTTGAGCAGAGCAGAGGCAAGCAGAGCCTACTGCGCGATGATGATCGTTGGGGGGAGAAAAAACCGGGAAGAAGGAACGAAACCATCGAATTCCGCGCTCTGCACTATGGGATAGAAATCAAAATTTTGCGACGAAAGTCCAAAAATTTCTTATTAATAAGCACACGTGCGAGTTAAAAAGTGCGAAATTAATAGTAGTGAAAATAGTTCAAACATGTATGTCTTCCTAACCAGTACTTATTTTAGAGTATTCTAAGAAACTTCATACATCATACATTCAAAGGTATGAAAGGTATTTATGAAATATGATTAGGTGTTTAGTAATATAAGCGAATTTCAATTAAATGAGTTGAGCTGAAATGAGTTTGAATCACAGATAGATTAATTTTATTTTCATTAGGAAGGTGTTTGAAACTTTGATCTCTGACCCATAGTGCACACTGGCCCCCTTTTTTCGGTGGGGCAATAATTTTCCCGAACTTATTTTCGGTCCGTTGGCGAGCTTTTGGCCAGCCCGGAGAGAGAGAGTGAGAGTCAAAGTGTGGAGCCGGGTTTTTGCCCATTTTTGGTCAAAGTTGATTGCGTGGTGTGGCGAATCGGGGAAGTTACTTCTAAAAGTGCACGGGTTCTCGCCGATGATGATTGCTTTTGTTGGGTTAGCTGCTGTGCTTGCTGCGAGATGGGACGGAAGAGGAAGAGTTGTTTTAGAGGAACAATTGACCGCAAGAAGTTAGAGACTTTACGATGGAGGGGATGGACGATGGTAAAACAACGATCAGAAGAATGGAAGCGAATTGAGCTGCAAATTACCAGCACCTGTAGCAGATTGATAAGTAGCATGCTATAGCAGTCGATTTCTTTGTTGAAACTACTTGAAGCAATAAAATAGTACTTCTAGGTGTAACATATACAGTTCTTTTTTTGATGATTTCTGTCGATTCTTATAAAGACTCGTCCTTTGATTTTTCTCTAAACCCGTTGGCTGGACTAAAAAAAATCAAGTTGAAATCCTTCATGCAACAAATCTAAGCAGCCTAGAGACTAGAATCTAGGTTCTCTCATTAAGGTGAAGATGTATCGAAAACAAAATTCAAATTTTCTAGAGCACAAATCTGGAGAACCAAACACCCGTTTGAGCTGAAAACCTTATGGATTGGTCATCTCCAGTTAGTGACCAATCGATAAGGTTTTCAACTCAAACGGGTGTTTGGTTTTTCAGATTTGTAGGTTCCGTAAATAGTAGCCAGTGTTTTCGAATTCACTGCTTTTTGGGGGAGCTCTTGATATTTATATGAGAAATAAAGGTTTTCTTCCAGACCGCGTAGAAAGGAGAAGGTCGCGTTTTGGCCAGAATCACTTAGAGATGATGAACTACAATCAAACCTTCATGAATCGATATTTGAAGAGATTATCGACTAATGGAAATATCGAGTAATGAACCAGAAACGTTGACGAAAGCTATTTAAAAGGACCATTTTAGTAACCATGAAATTTTGTGTTAGTATGGTTGTTTGTGTCATGGTACATCGACTCATGGTGATTCCATTGTAACTTTTGAGATATTTCTGAGAGAAGTAATAGTTTAGTAGTTTTGAATTTTATTGGACATGAGGGATCCAAATTTGGTCCCAAATGGATATCTCAACATCAAGGGCTATCTGGCGGAGAAGAGTCTGATTGAGATTATTTGCCATTAGATGGCGCAAGTGACGAATTTTCTTCAATTGTCAGTATCTCAAAATTCTTATAAATTAGAAGTTTTGTCTTCGGTAAAGCTGTACAGCAGAACAAGCCCTCAAACTGTTGAACAGCTTTGCCGAAGACACCAACATCTGAGTCAGAAATACAGTCAAACCCCCATGAGTCGATATTGAAGGGACCATCGACTCATGGAAATATCGAGTCATGGAACAGCTATTCTTTGGAAAGCTGTTTGAAGGGGCCATCACAGTAACCATGATTTTATGTTTGTAATATGGTTCCATGAGTCGATATCGAGTAATGGAACATCGACTCATGGAGGGATGACTGTAGTCGATATTGTACAGAAACTCCTCTTAGGTAGTAGTATTCAGATTGTAGTTCTTGCACGTCGAGCGTTTGGCACGGCAACAGAAGTTCTAAAACGGTTCAGACATCCTTAAAATGGAATCGCTTTCCTTTTATACCGGAGATTTCTATTTGTACGCTTCCAGTGGTGGAAAACGGTGAACATGAGTCTGGTCAATCACTACAGAAAAATGCTACCGCTACCGTGATTACTTTTCTGCGATTGCGTTCTTGCTTTCTTTACTCACGATCGCCCGAACACAAATATTGTAGACGGCATCACGTCATTTTATTTTGACATGCACTCGTGCATCCGATTCCCCGTGATATTTCTACAATAACACCATATATCAGTCAATTTTCTCAGTACTGTCGTACATTAGTTTGTTATATATCTGTTATAATCATAATCCACCCAATTATTGACAAAAAAAAAGCCGTTCAAAAAACAACTTTGCTCATCCAGAGATCACGCTGTTTAACATTTGTTTTGTTCTGGTTCTCCGATGCAAGAATCTGTAAGCAAATCCGTCGCTGTTGGTTCGTGAGCGTGTGAGCGTTGATCCTGCTTAATATTGGTTCATTTTGCGTAAACGGCATGATGCTTTCCACCACTGTTTCTGACTAATGAGGATCTTGAGATACAAACAATTGAAGAAAATTTGTCACTAGCGCCACCTAGCAGATAAATGCTCAATCAGATTCTTCACCGCCAGATAGCCCTTATTCTGCTGAACAACTTAGCCCAAGACACCAACCTTCTAGCTCATTTGGGATATCTCACCGTTTGAGGCCAATTTTGGACCCCTCATGTCCACGCTTTTTCCGTTAGAAGGGGGATGTTCCATCTAAGGATTATAAGACCAACTAACAGCAATTACTTCAAAATTAATTGATCTACTAGTTCAAAATTAAAGGTTCTTCTTGGGCTTTTGAGGGATTAAAAAGTCTGAATAAAATTAAAGATTTGGAATGCTTTCTTGATGAATTCTTTGCAGAATGACTAAAGAAGTTTTTGGAATCATCATTTGCTTGTGCATTCTTTTGATAATTCTCGAAAATGTTCCTCCTCTATGGAGCAATGCTTGATGGAATCCTTGGAACACACTTAAAAAAAATAATTACGGATTACGGAGAAATTTCACCGTAATCTCAACAGCTGAAGCTTCGGTGAAAAATCACCGAACAATCTGTAAAATCTTTGAATGAAATCATAAAGAAGAATAAGAAAACGGTTCAGAACGGGAATCGAACTCCCGACCTACCGATCAGGAAGTAGGCTTGCTACCACTAGGCTAGTTTACACTGCTTGTTAGTGGTGTGCAAAAACTGCAACAAAAGGAAGCTCATGCCTGCCAGAGCGACTGTCACACGATTTCACAGAAGTTCGGTGAAAATAATGCTGTTACCGAACTGTTCGTTAGTATTTCACAGGGTTACAGTAAAATTGTTTGTTTAATGGTTTTTTTTCCGGTAAAATAATAGATTTCACGAATTTCCTCCGGTAAAATAGTTGATTTCACGGATTTTGTCGGTAAAATAGTGAATTTCACAGGAAAATCTGTAATTTTGTTGTTTACAGTTCAATTTCGGTGATTTATTTTACAGGATACTGCGATTTATTTTAAGTGTGAAACGTTCCTGTGGAGTTGCTGAATACTTTTTGGAAAATAAGGGTTTCCTTGAGTATTTTTTCTACTGATTACATCGGAATACCCTTAAAAGAAGATATTCCGAGGTTATCACTAAAAAAATCATTCAGTTAAGGAATCTCTGATGTAATGAATAGTGGTTGGGATTAGATAGCCATTCTCAATGTGCATATATATCGAGTAAAAAAAATAAAACAAAATATATTAAGTCAATTCGGCGCTAATTACGTTCTCACCGTCGTCAGAGAGGACTTCTTTGTTAGAACCTTTGGAGAAAATGCTAAAAATAATTCTACGGCTGAACATAACGTATAAACGAACATATAAGTAAAATTTATAGGGACAAACGATGTCCCAGAGAGTATAGCCACGACTTTGATAACAAAAATCATACTATTTTTTTCTAACAAATGAATACATAACCTAATACATTGAAAATATTGTTTTATCATGGTTAGCTTAAGTACATTTTTCTTGCATAAATCGTTTGAATCAAAAATGCATTTGGTTTTGCTAGAGAATTAGACGAAATTGAAACATTCTTGAAAATCACTTGTTAATTTCTCCACATAAGACAACATCGTGAAATTATTACTTTTCAGGTATTTTCGATAGAAATAATAATAACACATTTCAGATTTACTTAAGTCAAATCGCTATGCTTTTGTATAAGCAACATACATTTATGATTCATACATGTTTAAACGTCGACAATAGCTCACGCAAGATTTTTTAGCTTTTATTCAAATTTTATATTCTTAAGTTCACCAGCCCGCTAATTATTTTTTAAATACTATGAAGTGGAATTTGTAAACAAAAATTCCAATTAGTTTTACTGGTTATCTAGGTTGGGTTTTGGTTACCAGATATCAGTTTTGAACTACTTTAAGTAGAAAATAACCGCCAACGCCCAACAATTTTTTTAAACAAGTTTTTTCGTTCAAATTCGAAACAATGTTGTTTCGCTAAATTAATTAACTCATCACGCATGGTAAAGATGGATAAATTATAAGTGATTGTTGCGAACATTATCAGCAACGCAAATATTTTACTCGGGTACCGCAGGCACCCGACGCCGAACTTGTCGTCGCAGCCACGTGAGCAGGTTGCCGTGGCAACGGCGCACCCGCGATCGTAGCAAGCGGGAAAAAATACAAACTGAAAATCAGAAGTGAAAAAATTATTCGAGAAGAAGGAAGCATTTTTGTGTAGCAAGGAAGCAATTGTAAAACGTTTTTAAAATAGTTAATAAAATTAGTTAAATAGTCAGTTTAAATGAGTTTTTAGTTCATATTAACGCCAATTAGTTATCAGAGTGGGATTGAGTGGTTTGTTCCGTGGAAGTGTTTCGCTTGAGCCACGTGTTTGAAGTGCTGCATATCGTGGAACCTGACTGGAGCCAAAACTGGTGCTCCTCTCCCCCAAAAAGCAGTTACTTCTGTCCGTCTTGAGGTGAGCTAACTGTCGGTCGATTCCGAACGAGCCACGCTGTAACATTTGGTCCTTCTGTCCGTCTACAGGTGAGCCAACTGTCGGTCGATTCCGAACGAGCCACGCTGTAACAGTGATAATATAAAACAAAAATCCACGTGCTCGGCTGGGATTCGAACCCAGGACTTTTGTATGGTAGACGAGCGCTTTACCAACTAAGCTACCGAGCCACTTGGTGACTTAATAATTCTGTTGGTAACAAGTTTCGAATTCAAATCCCCACAGTTCACTTGGGTGGGTACGATAGGCAAGCAGTTTCAACACAAAATAAATTTTAAAGCTAATCGTTTACAAAATCCCTTAAATAGAAATTTGAACATTTTGTTTCACAATTTAGCTCTAAGCTTATTTTGCTGTTTGAAAATCACACTTATTGTTTTGAATCGGTATGTCAATGCTATTGTTTTGCGAATCTAATATATGCAAAATCACTTTGAATCATTATATTTATGAATGTGATTTAACAAGAAAAAAAATCCTTAAAAAAAATTTAGGGGGAGATCCCTTAGTACCGGACACTTAAGCCACTAAATTCATAATTCAAAAATATTGATTTTATGGGCTCGTGTTACCCATTTATGATAAATATTATCATTTTTATAGTGTACAAAAATAAATTTAGAAATATAAATATGAATTTTGACATTGATGATGTATTTTAGTACAAAATTGATCGATTTTAAAAGGTGGCACCCAATACCGGACAAGATCTGGAAATGCCTCAAATTCTGTAAATTTGAACATCATTGAATGTGTACACTATAGGAATAGTTTATAATTACCAATTCAATGCATTTGCAACATTTACAAGAATAATTTGAGTTTTTCTAAGTTGCAAGATGCCTATCAAAAATCTCTTTCATATATTATGAAAAATAGCACATTTGTCGATGTTGTTCTGAATGTTCATTCTTCTTAATTTTATTGCATGTTTGATACCATTATCGACGGAACCCATGAAAAATGAAAGTATTTTGAGACACTAATGCAATAATTACGGATATATCATATAACAAATCAAGCTGTCCGAAACTGAGGGACAGGAGGTGCTTAACCAAAATTGTGATTTGTCCATATTTACTTCAATTATGGTACAAAATACATTCATACTATCAAATTAAGATTATGTTCGATCATGCTTGCGGGATCCAAAGTATTTTTTCATATTCAAAATAATTCCTAAATAGGCTCAAAATTAAGAAGATATGTCAATTTTTCAAAGATTTTCAAACTTTTCTACTTTTTTAAAAATGCATGCATATTTCAAGGATGTGTTATTCTACGCAAACATTAGTCTACATAAGAGCTTTCTTTTCTACTAATACACCATCTTGATTGGACCATAATTTCTCAATGTTTCGACTCTGTCCGGTATTGGGTGCTGTCCGGCACTAGGGGATCTTCCCCTATCCATTAAACACCAGGGCTTCTGTGATGTACATTGACAGGTAACACCCGACATTGACTCGACATCAAGCCATTTACATTTTGATCACCGATCTGACACCGATTCAGATTTTAACTTGATGTCAAACTGACATTGGACCGACATCGGGTACAATTCAACCCGACTTGGACCCGACATCTGATAAATAACCCGACCAACAAATTATAACAGCATTGTTTCAGAGTTTGTTAATCAGATAGCACGTATAATCTAAAAAAATATGGAATTGTTTTTCGCTGGTAAGTAATTAAAATAACAAACATTATATCAAAACTTCTTCTAAACTGAACAAAAAATGTTATGGCTGTTGACAAGAAAAGTATTCGCCTATCTCGATACGTTGGAAATTTCTTGCCAGAAATGCTCAAGAAACCAGTTTTCTTTGATCGCAGTACGCAGTTGAAGAGAGAAATGTCGTTTCAAATGGAGCTCTCTGCGGAAATTTCTTGACCAGTTCGGTCAGAAATTTCTTTACTTTTCTTGAGCGGAACAGCACACTTAGCTTTAGACAAAAATATTTATCACACATTGCGTTATTTTTGCTTATCTGAATTATAACAAAAAATGTTATTTTCTTAACGCGAAATAAAACTGACCATGTATAAGTATGCTTTCAGATTCTTCATAACAAAATTATATTATAATCATGTTATGAATCAAAACTTATATTAAATTTATAACAAAAATTGATATAATTGCGACACGATTTTGTTGTAATCTACTGGACGGGGTATCAGTTCGAGAACAGTAAATATGTTTGCTTCAATCCATATCAGCTTTTCATTCATGTGCGTTGATGACCTCATTGGTATAGGCAGTGTCATGCAAACCGCAGACTTTCAACTCCCGTTTTACAGGGTTTTTTTGAAACTCGGATTTTTTTTAACGATTTCCTTAAATAGGTTAACGTTTATGATATAATTTTCATCATTTTCACCAAAAAACAAATAAATTTTCTTCAATTAGCTTTATCCAAAGTTTTAAACGTAACGAAATGTGTTATAATTTGAACTTATTTTATAAAACATTCTGTTACATTTTTTTTTAAATTAATAACATTTTTTGGTATAATAATGTTTTTCTCTTCTGATCGAGTCGGCCCTAGTTTTCAGATTTTTGGGTGAATTCTCTGGAAAAAACAAGCAGATATGAGTAAAGAACATCTGTGGGAGAAAGCTTCGGAAAATTTCAAGAAAAAAATCTTATCTTGATTGAAGCAAAAAATGGTTTGGAGTTTTATCTCGATTTTGTATGGAGATTTTGTTGAAATATTTTCTAAATTATTCCACCCAGTTTTCAGTTTCAGTTGATCAGTTGCGACTCAATTCCAGATATGGAATATCGATTTATAGAGAGTTTACTGTACCATAAAAGCCAATCAAGATTGTAGGTGTTGTGATGATTCTTTAGTTAGAGTACAGTAAAACTAGTTCTTATAAAATTACTTACGAAAGTATTCCTTTGAATACCAATTATTATTACTGATACTGTTTGGAATTTGAACCAAGGTGCTCAGAATATAAGACAGGATTCAAGCCCTACTACATTCAAAAGTTGCCACTGTTCTAAATAAGCTTTTTCACGCAAATCTTCATCATGTCATCAAATATTGAAGCAGCTAAAAAAATATTGAATAATATGCAGTCTTAATATAAATACAACAAGGTTTATAAAGCATGGAAAATAAAATCTTGCACAAAATTATATTTTTGAAGTGTCTTCTGAAGATTCGATGATTTGTATTGAACAAAATGTATATTAAACAAAATAGGATGAAAAGCTTATTATGTCGGAAAATATGTTTACTTCACACAGCACGTAAAAAGAAATTCAAAAAAAATAAATTATTGCTCTAAAAATGCTCAGTTATTGGAACAAGGTCGGTTTTAGAAAGTCACTTTTGTTTAATCAACTTTTGAAGCTCTGTCATGTACAGCGGCAATTATATAGAATAATATTTTTTCCTTACATTACTTCATAAATATGCAAAGAAACTTTTCCAATCAAAAAACAATTTTTTGTTCATTACAATCGATCGATATTACCATTAACGTGTAGAAAGAAAAAATCAAAAAAACGAGGTTCTTAAAAATCGACTTTTTTTATTTTTGTATTTGCTCTCAAATGCTTGTTAATGGATTTTTCAAAATATTTCTTACACTATGTCATGAGAGTTGTGGCTCAGAATATATTAGCACAAACAAAAATCATTTTTTCTAAAAATTTTACACATTTTTTAACATATCATTTTTTTCAGAGGTGTGCAAGATTTTCATCGACATCTGTTAGTAATTTGCAAAATTATCATGCAAAATGCCACTTTATTGAAACAATATCACCACATCATCATTTTTAAATACGTTGTAAAGCATTTCTGATCAAAAAATTGTTTGTAAGTTCAACCCATTATTTTTGAGACTGTTTTGAAAGTTTGCGACTACTTTTCGATACACTCCTTATGAGTCATGTTCGGATTAGGCTTCGTGGCCGTGCGGTTAGTGGCGTCAGTCGTCTAGGCGTATTGTGCCATGAAGTGTGGGTTCCCGCCATGAAGTGCCGATTCCCGCTCCAGTCGGTGGAAACTTTTCGTCAAACGAAAAATTCATCATTGGGCTACTGGGTGTTTCGTGTTGTCCGTTGCCTAATGTTTGTGATCGTTCAGTCTGTGCAGCTTTGAGCTGAAGACGGTGTGAATTGTCTTTTTTTTCTTTTTAAAATTTAAGACGGTACATTTGACGTGAATCTGATGAGACCCAGATTTTTTACATTATAAGATAATTTGAATTGTTGGAAAAGGAGTGTCGATATATTGTCAATATAACTTTTTTTGTGGAGAATGAGTAATGGCGCTTAAGCCTAGGCTAATCAGTCCGGACAAAAGCACAGTGCTTCCAGGGGCCTTAATGCGTGATCGAAATTGTATCTACGAAATTGATACCGTAAATTCGGGTGAAATTGATCACCGTGTCACGCGGTTTTATTCCTTTCAAATAGTGCTCCAAAATCAAGACAATATGTAGTAAATAAACATTGTTTGTCTTAAATAGTATCGAATTGTATGTAGTGAAGTTTTTTGTGTCAAAGAATATTTATTTCTATGAAAATTATGTACAATTCCAGAACCATGTTTGGTGTGGTGTTAATAGACATCCATAAACTTCTAGTTTGAAACAATGGTTTGAACATGGTGTCAGCCTAAAAAATTGCGAGGATGCTTAAAACATATCCCTCAAACAGACTTTATCGTCAAAATTCGTATCAATTTGTTCAATTTGTTGAAATAATTAAATATATGTTAAATGTCAACAAAATCCTTTCGAAATTGCCTACATTCAGGTGTTTTCCGCGGTATTCTTGAAGTTTATTTATTGATTATTTTCAAATGTGTTACCTTGCTAAGAATTTGGCAAGCATATTCGGATTCAAAAGGCCCAAATTAAGTATGAGAAGTTGATTCCAAAACTAACAATAATCACATTGACAAGTGATCACCCCGAAATTGGATCCCCCGATTTTTTATTTTAGATTTTCAGAACTAACATCACATTTGTGAGGAAATTTCGGTGCATGAGCTAATAAGGTTCACCGTCGTACTTAGCGTACTACTGCATTTAGTTGTATAACATTTTAGAAAGCAGTCCAGAAAACCCGTGAAAAATGATCAATTTCACCGGAAATTACGCTATCATTTTTGGATAGCCATATCAAAATTTGTCTTCTTTTTCTGTGATTGCTGAGTTTTTTCAATCATGCGCAATCAGTTCAAGCTCTCACATGAACATCTCAGCAAAAAATATTGCATTTGCATCAGACCGACGCATAAATAGCTTTCATGCCAGAAAACGTAGGGGACATTAGAAATCACTGTCCTTGTGTTTCGATTTTACAGCATCTGTGAAAAAACTGTTTCGCTGACTGAGGTTTTAAATATCAGTTTATTTTTATTACAACAATTTTCACGTTTTAGCCATAAAAACTACTGGCTGCATATGACATTTCGTGACAGTGGAATCTGGGCTACTTATTGCGTTGATATTTTTCTTCTTCGCGGGTCTCTTTCAGGACTAGCGTCTATGAAAATAAAATTTGGTTTGGCTTTCCGTTGAAGATTTTTTCGTAGGAATACTTTCGTTAAGAAATTTTCGAGGAATCTTTAGGATTGTGCATATAGATGCAGAAATTATTAGAAATAGTCAAGATTTTAGAGGAAAATCGATAATATTTCGTTAAAATCTGGTTGGAAAATACCGATAAACAATAAAGTTAAAACCAACTCTCATTTTGGAGTTGGGGTTGGTAACAGAAGGGTTCTTCTTCTTCTTTTTAGCATAACATCCCCTCCGGGAACAGAGCCGCCATCTCAGCTTCGTGTTCAATGAGCGCTTCCACAGATATAAACCCTTTCTTGCCCACAGCTTTGTACGACAATTTAACTGTCAAAATGACGTTTCTAAAAAAAGTGCTTGAACAAAAGATGTTGCAAATAAGCTAAATTGTTCAAAATCACTATAATTTATTTTTATTGTTTTTTCAATAGTTAGTTGATTGTTGTTCAATAGTTGGACCATAAGGTCTCTTATTTCAATGTTTGATGAGACAAATGAGCGCATAAATTTATTCCAATCATCATTGAGCTAATCGTACCACTTCGGTTTAGCTAGCTTTCTGCTAAAATCGGTGGATCACCTGTGCTATTATGGGAAAGAGAGGGTTAACTGAGAGCTTTCTTTGCCAAAGCTGCCATTTTCGCATTCAAATATCGTGTGGCAGGTACGATGATACTCTATGCCCAGGGAAGTCCAAATGATTTCTATTACGAAAAGATCCTGGACCGACTGGGAATCGAACCCATGAACCTTCAGCATGGCTTTGCTTTGTAGCTACGGACTCTAACCACTCGGCTAAGAAAGGCCCCAACAGAAGGGTTAACTCCTGGTAGGGAGGCACCGATACTACACACGAAATATAAGACAACGTTATTTTGAACTGCAAGATAACTCCAGTATGCCAACAACAATCAAGGCAGGCTTCGAGAAAATCGGTAGTTTCCTTTTGTTGTACACCTTCGATCTTTCCTGACAAACATGAAAAAAGGGCCACAGTTTTCTATGCACTAAATATTCATTTTCATTGGAAAAAGTAGAACGATGCGTTTTTCAATGCTTTATGTTCAATCAGATTAAATGGTGCTCACGTGACATTACTTGCATTATGTGCATGAATTGATTTTTATTCGATTTTTATCACTTTTGAAGAAATACGAAAATGTGTTTTAATCAGTTACGCGCATTTTTCATGTTAGTCCAATGTTTGAGATCTGGGCTCACAGTGACAGTTCGTGAAAGCGGAATCTCGGCTCACTATGACGTACAGAAATTTTGTATTGGTTTCTCCCTCCCAGGTTAACTCGATTGATTGATCAAAACGTTCACACCACGAACTGAACAGTTTCCTAACGCAACATTGTTTCTCCACTCCACTAAAAACCATTACCACGGAAGTGATAATTAATTACAACCTCCAGTCCGAAAGATCGCCTCGGAAACATGTTAATCGTGCAAAGCTTTCACCAATTCCTGGATTGTCGAACTGAGCTCGCACGCTTCTGATCCCCCTACAACCTGCGTTTCGAATCTCGTAGCAACCGATGCGAGTCCACCATTTTCATCATCGGGTCCACCATTTTCGAAATACCAGGAAACTTTCCGTCTCGATTGCAGCACCATACTTCCCGGCTCCCCAACGATAGTGAAAGCCATCCAAGTGGATGGTCGATCTTGGGAAACAAGCTCCAACCAGAGGTCGTCCCGATTTCCACCCCCTTTTGTCACTTCGCCTGCTTGGACGACCACAGCGCTCGATATTTGGTCACCCCAGCCGTATGCACAATCCGAGCATGCAGTTCTGCACATCGGTATTTTGTAATCATATTAACATAGACGATCGCATAAATCAAGCGACCATAACCACCATAGGCCAATGGAGTGCGAAAAATTCCCCCAGGGAATCACGGACACGGTGCGCTTGAAAACGTTATTAACGGAAAGAAAAATGACCATCAGTTCTTTACCGACCATTCGAAGCTCCTTTTTTTCTCGATGGTCTTTTCCACATCGAGTTAGAGAGAGTTAACTGTAGTGCTTAATTCGGGTTATCATTGATTTATCTTTAGGATGACATTTTCCCAGATATGAGAGAATCCCTCAAAAATGACCCTAAATCTTCAAATTGTGATTTCATATTCCACAATGAAAGATTTTCAATTTTACGAAGAGGATGCTAGGATACCATATGTTTGAAATGGAGGGTGCAGAACTGATGATCATTTTTCTCGTTGAAAACGGTCTTTGACATACCGTAGCAGATGCTTTCCTTTAGTTGGAGCTCCAGCCACGACCATCGAATGCGTGAGACTCGCATGAGCAAAACGGTGCAGGGCAGACAGTTGTAGAAATATATGGATAAAATCGCCGGTGACGACAGTGTGCCTGCTTGGATGCAGCAGATATGCACACTCAGAGTGACACACATACACGTTCGCACAAAGCAGGCTCTGGTCTGGGCGCTGAGGGGCATCTCAACGAGGTTCTCTTTTCGCTTTTGGTATACCTAGGTCTCCTCTACTCTAACGATGACAAAGTTAACTTTCTATTTCTTTATGCAAGTGCGCGCCTCTAGCCTGGGTCCTCGTTGTTTAGTTGGGCAAATTGCCCCGTCGTCATGTGGTTGGGCAGTTCCTATGAAGTGTGTCTCCAGCTGGGCCAGCAGCTATGGCGATACATATTCGTGATTAGCGCACGTTAGAAGGATTTGCTCAATGAGCGGGTACATCGATCTTGTCTTTAGTTTTTCCGAGTACGACAGTGTCCCGAATGAAAGGAAATCAAACAATTTCAATTTACTGATTCATACCCTAGAAAAATAAACAGTGTTCACATCTACTCACATTTTATAAACCACTTACTCGGTAAAAGTAGAAGATGTAAAAACAGTATGGGTTTCACGTACCTGTAACGAAAAAGAAACAAATAAAGAAATTAGTAAAGAATTTTCAATTGATTACCCGTAAGAAGCAAATTTGAAGGGGAAGAATTGGAATTGCCTACAACCACATTGTCATAGGAACTTCCTTGGGTAATTCCATTCGAATGGGAAAGTTTTGAACGGTTGTTATCGATCCTTAATCGGGTTAGTAAACAGCACAATCAATGAAAAAGTTGTTCAGGAAGCTGCCGATAGTGTTACCGAGTGCGCTAGGCAATCGAAAGGTCCGATAGAAAGTGGCGATTATTAATGTGTGCTGTTCGATTGGTTGCACGCAGAAATGAGATAATTAGCGGTAATAATCGATTGCTGTATGATCAAAGTAGCCAATTATCGTGAAGGCCCTTCACGTTGACCACCGCCGAACAAATCCCTCCAACAGAAACGCGACAGCTGTCTTTCTTCTGGGAACGTTATCCTTCGGAATCCATCAGCCATAGTCAAATCCTCGCTCACAATTTCCATCCCAGCCCAATTATTCTTAATTGGGCCTTTCCGAAGCCTTTCCGAAAGGATTCAATGCTATGGGAAAAACCATCTCCATTCGAAAGATTAAAAGCCATGATAAGAGTCGGATTTTCCATTTAGCGAACCGAAATGAATCAAAAATGGGTTCGATTTTGGTGAATCGCTTTTTTTTTTTGCAAACAAACGTATAGATCAAATCACACGCCCGTCAAATTGTCCTCGTTCTGTTTGTGGATGTCATCCTGCGAAACCGAAAAAAACGAAGCGTCCAAGCCCACCGAAAGGATTGGAAATGTACGGAACAAAAGATCGATTCCGCAGAAGGTCTTAGTCGAGACGACGACGACGTATTTCAAGATTTGACGATATTTCCCAACTGACGATAATTTATGTAGTTTTCGGCCAAAATTTGAATACACGCCCCGTTCTCTGTTCTGTCTGTTTTGTGTCCGCAACCACCAGGTTCGTGTTCGATGATCTGGATTCGGGGGAATGGTGTATTTGAATAGGCCACTTGGAACTGATTGGATTGGCTGCCGAGGGAGTGCGCGCGCGCTGTTGATCGGATTTGGGAATCGTATTGAAATTAAGCATTTTTTCTCTGAGGGATTGTTGGAAATTTGATGCCAGGAAATTCGTTTACGGTTGAGGATGAGAAATTTTCAAATTGTGATCGAGAGGACAATTGAAATGGCAGAAATTATTCCAAACTATAATGATTTCAATGATCTGCTCTCTGTTATTCACGATTTTTATCGAGTATAATAGAATTTCTAGAGAAAAGGCTATACTTCTGTCTAACGCCTTATTTTTTATGGAGAATCACACAACTCTACCCCATTTGGCATAATGCCATTTGGCATAATGCCGTTTGTCATAACGCCATTTGGCATAACGGCCATTTGGCATAATATAAAGAATACATTTTCACATTTAGAGCTACTGGATTCGTCACTGCAGTCTTGGGAATCAAATCGAAGCTTAAAATTTTTTCCCAATATTTCGATTTAGAATCTAGTCTTCTTCCACGTATATTTTTTTTAAACTTGAAATCGCTAAGGATCTGCTCAAATGAAATGTATGCCATCTTCAATTTTAAACAATAGAATTGCATCACTTCCGAGTACCGACCAGCGCCTTTCGAGTCACGCTTGTAGCTGTGAATACCAATTCGTATCGCTTCATAAAGGAGTAATATGAGGAGTATTAGATTTGGTGCCATAAAGTGGACTCTCCTTAATAAATGTTGTTATATTGCTCTCCGAACGTATGTCTTAACTTATTCATGATAATGCACACGCTCAGTCGACCTAACCTAAAGAACGAATATCTATTCTTTTACCGAGATCCAAAAAAATCGATCGGCCAGCAATTGAATTTTAATTGATATGTGAGTTAAAAATCGAGTTTGCTTATGGCAGCTCTATTGGGCGCCGCCGATATCAAATGTGACTTTTGCTGAGATGTCAGCAAATGAACTTAAACCGAAATTTTCACAGCTAAGATTGGCATACTGATTAAAGTGTGCATTAGTTCGACTTTTGACCGTGGCTTAAGTACTACGGATTTAACTTAGCTGTATAGCAAAGCCTTCAAATTAGCTTAGTTTTTCAAGCTATGAGGGTGCATAAATTAAGTATGGAAAACAGCCAATGTTCTATAGAAGGAAAATCTCAAGAAAGCTGTTTTGCCTCAAGTATCAACTTTTGGTGAATTACCCTATTCAAAATTTTACCTTCTTCCACACATAAGCTGTCCTTTAAAGTTTGCAGCGTAGCAAAACATAGGCACGTCAAGATCGATGTTCATTTACTTCAGGTGGCCTTGGTATAAAAGTTGTGATCCACTAAACTGCAAACTCAAAAGAACAGCTCATTTTAGAAAGAAGGGGAAATTTGTGTTTCACCACACTCAAACTATTTTAATATCAGGTCTTCTTTATACTAAGGATCTACATCTACGCAATACCGATTAATGGGTAGTACACTGTTGTTCATAAGTACTGTGCAAAAAGTAACGACAAGAAACGGTCCAGGAATGATTCCGCTACCGAAATTACCTGAGCTGTATGCTACTGAGAAGCAGAGATGTTTTTTATTAATATCGGTAACGCCTGCCATGCACATCAAATTAAGCTGTCACTTTTCCGTGCGGAAAAATGTGCTGCTCAATTATTCCGCAAGTAAAAGTGACATTTCGCTCATACTGGATCAGCTGTCAAAATTACTTTGGTAAAAAGAAAAGTTTTGAAGGGAAGAAGCTGTGTTAACAGGTTTGTAAATCGTTGAAAAACTCCGATAACAGTTCAACAGTGATATGCTCAATCTAAGATGTGTTAAGTAGTGACTTTATGTTGCTGATGTTTTCATCAACAGCCTCCAACGCACATTTCAAGACATTTTTTTTTCTGTGCGAGGGTAGTCCACATCGCATTATTTCCACGAAACAATCTCAAACTATTGGGAATTTTCCCGTGATTTACTTGAAAAAAGGTACGAGTCTCTTCTAAAGGGATTCATTGTACTTCACATTTACCTTTTTGTTCTAAAAATCATGGTCAATTTTGACACCACCTCTCAGTAAAATTTATTTGTTTCCAATAATCATTCTTATTTCAAGCACTAACATGAACGTTTTGAAATGTTGAAGATTTTTACAAATTATGCCAAATGGCCTTTTTTTTCAGTGTCGGGGACATATTACCACTGCGACCATTTATTTGATCTTTTGTGGTGTGGCCTTTATGCCAAACGGCATTATGCCAAATGGCTTTATGTCAAATTGGGTAGAGCCAAATCACGCATGACAAAAGGAAATGGTCTATTATATTATTTAAATAATAAATTTTTGCATTAAACTTAAAATAACTCGAAAATGGCTACTTCTAGAGAAGTGATCATGATAATCTTTATGTTTTGGAAAAATAATCAAGCTCTTATTTCATCATCAAAACGTTTTAAAATTGATCAGAAGTTCTAAAATAAGATTCAAAACAAAAGAAAAAATATATTATTTTGTAACATCTGCTTCCAATTATGATTAAACGATGAAAATTTAAACAACCGTCGTGCGGGGTGACATTGGTCCATAAGGGTGACTTTGGGCCAACATTTTTACAGCAAGCTAACAACCAAATAATGAAAACAGTGTATCAAGTTTCTAGAATACGTTACAAATAGCCAATAGATGGTCATAGATTAGTTTTTGGCGCTCCTACTAGCCATCACATGCATCGAAAGAGGCGGTCAAAGTCACCCCCTAGGCCCAATGTCACCCCGCACGGCGGAATATTATAAATGAAGTTTTTTTTCATAATTTAAAATTTAACCTTCCAGTCGTCGTGCTGTATGTCATTGTCAGAACCATCGCGCTGCTGTTGTGAACGAAAAGCGAGTTATTTTCAGCGGTATTGTACAAGTACGACGACTGAAGTTTTAAATTTTATTTTTGAATTTTTCATGATAAATTATTTATTTGATGTATAATTTTTTTAGTCCAAATAGTTCTCTACAACTTCTCTATAGAACATTTTCCTCTAAAATCAATATTTTCGGAACTTCAAGTTTTCAAATAAACTTCATGCAAAAACTCATAGGCCATTTTCAAAAGTCATTCTTTAGTCACAATGATCGATTTATGTATGGGAAGCACTAATTATACCGCAACGAAAGCAAGTTTAAAATTTAATCCCAATCGAAGCCCATCAAATACGGTTTTCTTTTATTTTTACGACTCTGGGTGGAATTTGTCAGTAGGTTAAGCGCAAAATTAAACTACAATGCACAATTATCTAACAGTGCTGGGTTACTGACCGCATTAGAATTACTTTAAGAATTAGTTTAGAACAGTTAGTCAATATGCATTATAATCCTTTATAAGATCATCTAATAATACAATCTAGCCGGAAACTTATCAGAAGTAAGACAGTACGGTAACCAGTGTCAAGCGTCCAGTAATCAATCAGAATGTGCAATATCCATAAACCATTATAGATTTTTGAAATTTTCTTCAGGAATTTTTATTTATAAAATTTTTACTAAGAAAAGTCATTAGAACCGTAATCTTTTATTCTTTGAGAGTGCATACGAAAATTTGGTGGAAAAATCTAAAAACTATTTAATATTAATAAAATAGTCATTCAAGTCATCGATCAAAGTTTTGCGTGCAAATCATTTTTGTTAATACAGTCAACTCTCCCTAACTCGATATTGAAGTGACCATCGAGTTAGGGTGGTATCGATTTACAGAACACAAAACAAGTGCAACTGCGATCCAAGGGACCATCGAGTTAGCCATGAAAACCAACTATACTATGTTTCTCTAACTCGATATCGAGATACGGAATATCGAGTAAGGGAGAGTTAACTGTATTTCTGCCATTTTTCAACCAATTTCAACAGTCTGTGGCATATTTAAACGTAAATAATTGGGCGAGCATACCTGTTATGAGGCCCAGATAGCCGTAGTGGTAAACGCACAGCTATTCAGCATGACCATGCTGAGGGTCGTGGGTTCAAATCCCGCAGGTCTAGGATCTTTTCGTTAAGGAAATTTTCTCGATTCCCAGGGCATAGAGTATCATCGTACCTACCACACGATATACACATAAAATGGTCAATCGACAAAGAAAGTTCTCAGTTAATAACTGTGGACGTGCTCATAAGAACACTAATCTGAGAAGCAGGCTTTGTCTCAGTTGAAACGTAATGTCAGAAAGAAGAAGAACCTGTTATGAGAATTCACAGAATTTTCGGAGTTCATGTAAGTTCTAGTGTACCCAAAATTTTGCACGGGAGTGCTTCTAAAGCTAGCTTATGAAGGACGATTTGACAAATTTGATGACTTTTTGCTGAACTAATACTTGAATTTTTCTGGGGTTCGTTTATTATGAGTAAGAGAATATGATGTTATTCAACCAAATACTTTAGAAGGTCGAGGTAAGATAATACTTAACATATAAGGGCACAATAGTTGGGGATTTATTGTTAGAAAAGGCAAGACTTCCAGGAAAATAAGAATATATTTCACAAAACCTATAAACTCCTCATGCAATATTTGAGGTTTCCTTTAAAAATCTTACAATCAACTTAAAATCAAGTTTTCTGCTTTAAATTGTTATTAACCACAAGAGTAACTAAAGCTCTTTGAAAGCATAACACCTTGATTATTTTTTAAAAAACTTCTGAGGATGTTCTTTAAAAATTCGCTATTTTAGGTACCACTTTTTAAATATATTAATGGAAATTTAAAGAAGGTGCGCTTATTTTTCAAAAATTCCCGAAACCAAATGTTCGTGTGCACTTGGGAATTTAAATTACATAAAAAGAGAAACCTCAAAGATTGAGCCAAATGTATTAAGATTAAGAGCATTATTTAAAGTTAAATTTTTATGTTATGAAACATGATCTTATACTTAAGATGTATACATTACTTTGAACCAATTTTGAAACTTTCAACACAATCAATCAAACTAGAATTGATAAAATCTAATTTTTCGCGTAATTTTTGGAAATTCCACGATTTTGTTTCTTTTTTGGTCTGTTTGCTGGATTTGAAAAGCCACGTTGGATTGTATGAAATTATTCTGAAAAACGTTCATCGTACCACACAAACGGCAGAAATATGTCATTCGAGGCATTTGCTATCAGTTACAGTACATAATAGTGCACAAATTGACAACATTGAAGTTTTGAAAATTTAAAAGCGTTTTTGACTATCCTTGTGGGCAGGGCCGCATTTACGGGGGGGCCGAGGGGGCCATGGCCCCCGGGCCCCCACATTTTAGGGGCCCCACAAATCTTGACAAATATGTTTGAAGTTAAAGTTTTACGAATAATTAAATTCAATGCAATAGTACATACTTTTTTGAATCGCATCATATGATTTGAAAGCTTCAATTTATTTTAAAAAATCCGCAATAATGGGCGAAATTTATGCAAATAAAATCAAATAAATATCTAAAACAAAATATCAGAACATAGAATGGGATTTTATTGACTTCATGAGAAACAAGAAGATTAAGAAAGATTCAGAAACGATTTGGATAAACAAACCTAAATTTCTAACAATTTTTATTGTGACTTTTCCAACTGTACCGAAGGTTTTCTCAACAAAGTTTAAGATTAGGATCGAATTCAATCTATAGATCGGCAGATTAAGTAATAGAACTTAGTTATATATTATTTTCAAAATGACTATAGATCACACTGCAAGGTTGGTAGTATTTAAGTGATTTGAATATAGGAATTTTTGAGATATTTAGCTTGGAGAAAGAGACCAGACAGCAAACAAAAAGTGATCAAAAATTAACCAAATAGGAGATAGAAAAACAAAACGTAGCCTAATAGGAACCAGAAGATAAGAGTTTGATTCTGCACCATAGAATCAGGCCAGACATTTATCACTCGTTTTTGTAATTTCTCATGTCTTTCCGTTTGAATTTTTTCATGATTTTCTCTAGCAATTTCGTGAGAATTCAGGTATTATGAAAGATTCAGAACTTATTCCGAAGATTTCTCCAGAAGTTCATTAAATGATTATTTCTCGTGGATAATTTTCCTAAGGACATCATCCAAGAATGTTGTTTCGGTATCTCATGAATATAACCTGTGTTTTTCCAAGGGAAACCATAAAAATTACCATAGAGATTGCATCAAAAATTTCTTCAAAGATTCGTTTAGATAATTTTTAAGGAAGTCCTAAGTCCCCAAGGAGCTTCCGGTGATTCTTTCATCAATTTCCCAAGTATATCCCCCAAGATTTAAATTTAGAACATCACCAAAAAATATGTGTATGATCTCTTTGAATAACAACTGGAGCATTCGGTTGAAGAATTAGTGAAAACATATATGGAGGAACTCTAAGTATAGTTTTTGGAAAAAAACGGGGTAATCCCTGGGAAATTACTGAAGGTCGTATTGTTGGAGTGCTCAAGGATTTCCTGAAGTAAATCCTTTAATAATATTTAAAAAACCGCTGGAGGATTTTTTTCAATTTCGAAGAGAAATCTCTAGAAGAATTTCTAGAAGGATCCCTATATGAGTCCCTGAATCTCTGGATAATTCACTAGAAGATTTCTTGAACTTTTACCTCAAGACATGTAAGACGAAAGCCTTGAAGAACCTGTTGAATATCCGCGTCCAAGTCTTTGAATTTTTCTCTGGAATCTGTAGAATTTTGCATCAGGATTCTTTGCAATCCAAATAAGAAAATAAGAGAACAAGCTTCTAGAAAAGACTTGCTACCAGCCACATACCAATTTCTTCAGCTCAAATCTGTTATATTAATCTGTATTTCCAACAACTTGACTATTGATGCAGAAATAGAATACGAATAATTCGAATTTTTTTCTGCAAAATATAAAATGTATTTTTTTTTCTGGGAAAAAGGCCCCCACAAGACAATGGCCCCCGGGCCCCCACATTTGAAAATCTGGCCCTGCTTGTGGGGTAACTTGCAACATCAATTTTGATCTCAATTGTTTATTATTTCTTGCCGTTTGTCATCGAAAACACATGAAAAGAACATATATTTGTTCAGGAACATTAAAATGTTTGTTATTATTATTATCTTTATTACCGAGATTTGCAGCCCGAGGCTGGCTCATCTTGGTTAAAATGTTTGTACCTCAACCAATTAAATACACGTTTGGTACTGAATATTAGAAAATTTACATGAATTGCCTTATTATGAGAATGAGTTTCATTTTACTCATGGAAATCATGAATAATTTTGAATATCTGTATAAAAATAAACTTGCTGATCTGCCGTTGGGAACCTTCTGCATGAAATATGATGAAAGTTATGTCAAAACAGACATCGTTTTATGACATATATATATATATTAATATGTGATACGTCGCTTTTATTTAAATATGAATAAAAAAATAAGTTATGTGAAGTATAACCTAAAATACCATTGTGAAACGTTTTAATGGCTTTACAATAACTGTCAAGACTTATGATATACTAGAACTCCCAAGTGTGGACACCCTTTGCAATGCCAATGGAGTTTTCAATGGAATTGGTTTAATACTTATAGTTCAATCAATAATAATTAGTTTTCTAAGAGTAGAGTAGCCTGTTTGTGATTATTGTTATGCTTTTACTACAGAAAATTATTAAATGATCGTATTAACACGATATAGGTTAACTTTTTAATAGTGTACTATAGGTAGCACTTTGTGTTGCATGTTACCCCACATCAGGGGTAGTGTTAAAAATGTATATTTTTCGTCTCTCCTGTTCCCAGCAAACACCATAGGGGAACATGGTCCAAGACGCACTGATGGGGTAAAATGGCTCACCTCATTGAATCATTCCTACAGCGTTTCCATTTGTATTCTTTGCCAAACGATGTTAACATATGTTTACCCAAGAGTTGCCGCTACAACCCTTAGCATAGCATAGCATATACTGACTGTACAGTGTACATGTCAATGGTTGCTACTCCGTGATTGATCAGAACTGGTAAGAATTGCACTACGATCCAAATCAATAAGGGATGGGAGTTTCCGCTTACTCTCGAAGTGCAATTTTAGCAGATCTAATATTATTGATCAATAACGGCGCCGGCCAAGTCCTTACAGTCAGTTGGGATGGGGAAGGAATGTTAGGGTGTAATGATTGTTGTTTCTAGAGACCGAGAATACCTCTGCATCTCCACAATCACCACGGGAAGGGTGTTAATTAGTGAGGGAGGAAAAGATCTGGGAGTCACCTCTGGTCGATGAAGCGATCCATGGACAAGGGGGAAATATACGACTTATATTTAAAGCTAGTTTTGTATTTTTGTCTCGAGAAGTTTTTGGTAGAAGCTTTAAAAAATACGTCAACATATATAATGTCGAACAATTCAAAAGATGTTTTTGTTAATGACGAAAACTGAAAATTACATGTATATTTTTTAAATTATATGAAACAGGAATAATGCCGACACTTGTAGTGACGAACTATACATAGTTTGTTTGGAAATTACATATGAGTATTACTGTACATTTTGTCTCGATATGGTAGAAGTTTTAAAAATACGTCAACATTCACAATGTCGAACAATTCAAAAGATAATTTTTAAAAATGTCAAAAAAAAAAAGAATATATGTATATTGAAATTGTATAGGAAAAAAGCATAATGCCGACACTTATAGTGACGAACCATACAAAGTTTGTTTTAATATTACTTAAAAGTTACGCTTTCAAGAAAATATGTTTTATCATAAGCATGAAACGAACTCACCAGTTGGTAATCCATACTCGACTGAACACAAAACTGACACTGACAGCAAAAATTCTTGGCGTCCCGACAACAAACCCTCTTGCTTGTGCCTTCTCAAATACCTACCCAGCAAGACGCTCCAAAACAGAAAAAAAATTCTTCGGAGACGAAAACACGGGCGAAACCGTGAGCAAAATCTATCCGACGACGCAAAACCGAACTCCAAAGAGTTGCCACTACAATCCTTGAACATAAACTCATAGATTTTTCCTTAAATTCCCGGTGAAATTCAACATTTTTCACTTTTTTATGAACGAATAAGCGTTTCCATACCACAGAGCAAACTCATGGAGAAACATGGTTACTTACTCTTAGTTCTCCATACTAAATGGCATTTTACCCCACCCATTCGGTCGTTTTGAACCACCCCCTTTTTTCAACCAACTTTTCTACACGATTTGAAACCGTCAAAAAACTCAAATTTGAGAAATGTTTTCAATGTGGTAGCTAGCAAATATTGTAAAGTTACTGTTAGGACTTAGAATGGTGTTAAAATGTAGAACTCATCAAGAGAAAACAACACAAATCCTTAAAGTGGCATTTTGGTCCATTTTGCCCTACTGATAAAAATAATACCGCGTGGTATTCTTCACATGGCGATTAGTGATGGTTTTTGTCTAAACTGAATCCTCTAATTTTTCATCCATAGAATTTTTAAGTTGAAAATTCTTGCAAATTACCCCGCTCAACAGTATTTATTTAAAAAAAAAAAACTTGAAAACTTGATTTTTTAATAAACAAATTTCAAATTTCGATGGAATTTCTAGCTATTTTGCTAGACATTGTGTTTGCTCTATTGAAGTGAACTAAATGAAGCATCTTATCTGCTTGTTGAGTATTTTTAGCCCTGGGCTAGTTCATCTCGGGACCAACGGCTTTACTTCCCTTCCGAAGGAAGTCGTCACTGAAAATTTTTAGTGACTATCTCGGGGATGGGATTCGATCCCAAAATATTTTATAATATTTTGTTGAACCGGCATTTTGAAAATAATGGTATATATCTGAAAATTCCATTTTCGTTTCTGAATCAAAGAAAATCAGGTGGTTCTGCAATGACATGCCTAGCTGGAAAGCAATTAACGTACTATCTCCATGTAAGCGCATATGGCGATACTTTTTTAAATCAATATTAATTATAAGGGCGGAGTTTAGATACTTTAAAATGGCGAGTTGCGAAGTATATATCCTGCCAATACGACTGAGAAGAAATGTTCCAATGCAGTAATGATTGTCAAACAGCTATTGACAATAAAACCTTCTAAATGATGTTCCAATTTGAGAACATTGTGGCTTTTTAAATGCTTCATGAAGATTTTTGTCAAAGAATCATCTACCATGATCAAATCATATTTTTCATACTTTCCAAAAGTTAATGATGATAAATCTTCTAGCTGTTCAGTGAAATACCCAAACATAAATGAAAATCAAATTTAGTTCTATACCACTCAAGGTGAGGATGAATCGAAGCCAAATCTCAAATTTTCAAGAGCACAAATCTGGAGAATCGAACTTCTATACAAGCTGAAAATTTGATCAATGTATCCCCACCAATGTGACCAATCGATCAAGATTTCAGTTCAAATGGAAGTTCGGTTCTCCAGATTTGTGCTCTTGAAAATTCGAGGTTTGGCTTCGATTCATCTTAATCTTAATTCTACTAGAGTTTGTATCCTTTGACAGATACGTGAATTTCGACCTCAACTGCAAGGCTTTCTTCAGCCTTGGGTCTCATATCGATTTGGGTCAGCGAGTACACGACACTGAAGATGGCCTTAGAGTTGTGGTCGATATACGCGTATCTAGCGTTTTGAATCATATTACGGACAGCTTCAAATCCCGGACACTCTACATTTCACATGAAATGTTTCAATTTTTGCTGTTCAAAAGTTCTCGCTTTCAAGGCTTGTTTTCAATAAAAATCTATGCAAACTTAAAATATCCAATTGCCTTAGACGTCTCTTTAGTGGTTTGACGTCTTCAATTGATGATTTGACTTTTCTATCAATGATTTCCATGAACTCTCCGGAATTCGATTCAAAGTGTCCGGAATATGAGGCAAAAATGAGGAAGCGTCCGGAATTAGAATCATGGAATGGCCGCGCATTGCGATTTATTTAAAATTATTCAAGTTGCGGAAACGTATTCATTACCAACCATTCGAAAGTTAAGGGCTTCCGACGCTCGATAACGCAAAGAAATTAGACAAAATTATTTATTCTGTATGCGTTATGCTGAATAATACTTCACTAAGGCCTTAACTGCCCATACTCGCAATACAGTCCCATCAGGAAAATCATCATGTCGAGAAAAACGCAATTGAACATTATTGCAAAGGTTTTCGTAACGCCGCTGCAGGCAGCAGAAAATTCTAGTGGCATTACTCAACACATTATCATTAGAGTACAAGAAAATGAACAACTACTAAATATTGTGAATTTGGTTGTTTTTTACATACAAATCCAAGATACTTGCCAATGGGACTCGTTATCCGAGTACTTTCCTCATCAAATTCAAATATACCCGCATACCAGTCCCATTACTTGGGACTCGCTTACTTAGTTATCGCGCATCTTGACACATTTATCGCCAAGTTTACCATGGATTACAAGGCACTTTTTCTTTTGCTACTATATACAATACAAAACAATATGATCTGGTGATAGTGGCAGTCCTCAATATATTCCTGGGTTTGATAAATGCGTTGCGGCCGGCCATATAGGAAAAGTAGTTAGGATTCGCCTGCAGCATGTTGTAGGATCTGACACACAGGTACTCAGGCGGGTAAGTTTTGATTAGCCTGATTTCGACAAAGCTGTTGGACATTTCTTAGATATCCATAATGCTGGCTTTTCATTGGACCTTCTTAATTATCAGCATTAGTGTCGCTAAACATACTGCTTGACCAGTCGACGATACCAGTGGTGGTATACTAATTCCCATGTTAACCCAAAAAGCCTCCCCTCCATGTCGTTAGAAAGATGAACCTACCGGAGTTTTAGGTAATTGGTCAGAAGACAAAAGTTATGACAGCTATAGGTTTGACTTAGAGGGAAGCTATTTATCTTATTTTCAATTTAGACTCTCATAAGGACTAGATATGTTTCTATCACTCATCGCACCAAAAGCATTCTAGACAAAAATGAAAAACAACATTTGTTATGGAGTTGGGATAGTTTAAAACACTGTAATTTGTAGCATTTCTTTTTCTTATGGGATGAAAACTACGATGCAAGATTACAGAAATCATAATAGGAATAAGGGTACATAAATTTCGTCGTAATCTACTAGTGGGACTGTTATGCGAGTACTTTCAATATGGGACGCACATGATTTGGTATTTTTATCGCATGTTGTCCATATAAAGATACAATTTTAAGTATGATACCATGAAGTACACTAACAATAAACATGATTCATGAAGAAAACTCAAAAGTGATGAAAATTGAAATGGGACTGTTTTGCGAGTATGGGCAGTTAAGTGGTCGTAAAATGGATCAAAACGGTATTAAAGAATACAAACTCTAGTGGAATTAAATGGTATAGTACTTTATTCTGTTTTCAAGTTTATGTTTGGGTTGGTTTGTGTTGAAAATCACTGAAAACCATAATATTTTGTTTCTTCAAATCACATGAAAAGAGAAACCTCCGATTGCAGTTGAAATGCGATTTGATGATCAACCGATTATGTTTGACGTAGCCAACCTCTTCAGCTTCAACATCTCTATCATTTACCTCCGCAGACTGCGTCATAGTTATAAAACACTCCGAACCGAACGAAACTCGTCGGTTGCTGCGATCGTTCATTATTGTTTGTTTCTGGTGCAGCGCATCGTTGCTCTGCGCCATCTTTCCGAGGGGATAATTAGAAAATGAACGTTATCATTAAAACATTTATTTCCGAATCCCAGCCCGGGCCCGGTGGAGTTTTACGACCCGAACGGCCCCAAAGCGTCCGCGAGACGGAGCAGGGGCTGGGCCCAGTTTTTCGAGGATTTTATTTCCTTTTGCGCCGCACTTTTCACCGGCAGTCTAATGAGAGTGCACTGACTGCGACCCGATGCACAGTGGGCCGGATTTGGGTATTCACGGGGAAATTTCGCATACCACATATTCTACTACTTTTATTCATGAGAAGTGTTGAATATTTTGGTTATCATAAAATAAAATTTCTGTTTTTCATTATACATCTCAACTTTTCATCAAGTTTTAAAATTGGGTTCTCCGCCAGCATTTTGGACAGCTGGATCTCTGTGCGACGCCGAATTCTAGTCGCGTTTTTTTGATGATCGGACCTCGGACGGACGAATCGACCCAGTCAGCTCCAGGCGGGATCGTGTCGGCGTTTTTTGTTTTAATTGAAACATAAACCTTAATTAGGATCGCCGCCATTGCTTTGGCTCCGGAATCGCGCTCCCCGTTCGGCAGACATGGGAAATGTTTTCACCTCGCCATTTGTACAGCTTGAAGAAACTATCACGCACCGAGTTGTCTTTGTTTGCTACCGAAAAATGGCCTCCCTACAAAATTGCCAGCCTATCTTGTACCAGCAACGCAGCAACGGTTTGTAGAAACAGTTTGTTTTTAGCTTTGAGAGAAGATTTTTACGACTTTTCCCACAATCTGATTAAACGTTGATGATGATGATGGGGATGGGATGGAAATGAGCGTTGACGCGTTTGAGTTGTTGAAATTTGGCTCCAGGGGTTAGAGCTATCAAAACTTGATCTAGTAGGCTTTTTAGGCGTTTCGCTCTACACCTGACTGGCATGTGGGTCGAAGTAGGCGACGTAAATGGAGTGATGAGTAGCGGAGGGACTTCTCGGAAACTAATGCGAGTTGCGCGATTAGTGGAATGTAAAGTTCCCTAAACGGGTCGAGTCGTAAAACGGTGGGATGTTTGAAATTGGCGGTTTAGATCGCAAATGGGTTGGAATGGAGCTCATTGTTCGCTTCTAAGATGGCTTGGTATAGTAAATGCTAAACGATTCAGATGAAGAGTATGTATATCAGCTTTCTTTGTCAATTGACCATTTTCTTATGTGGATATCATGTAGCAGGTACGAAGATACTATACGAAACGATCCTCGGCCGATCGGGATTCGAACTAGAGACCCTCAGCTTGCTAAATAGCTGTGCTTTTATCTGCGTCCCTCTATGACTCATCCATCCTGAAATGGTTAACGAATAATCGTTGGAATCCCACATTTTGAATTGTCAGCCATCAATAAATTCTGACGTGCTCCACCGAAGGTCACTCATCAAGGGCACGCGAGTTCCAGCGTGCTTCCTTTATTTCCGTCAAATACCAGGCCACCAATTCCCGGCCAGAAACCCGCTCCCAGTCAGTCATTAACGATAACAGCTATTAAAATCAGCCAACGAAAACTTTTTGATTTATTTAAATTAATTAATTAACATTTTCTGAATGGTAATGATGTCCGCACGTCTCTCGCTGTTCCTCGTGGCAGCTAATGGAACGACATCAAATCTCGCAACAGGAGCAAGGTGAGTCCAAAAGAAAAAAAAAGTAGCAACATCATCATTTCCATTCGTTTTTTTTCTGTGGCCACGCATAATCAGAAGCATCTCGACGACTGCCACCGAAGAAAGCAAGTTTGGCAAAATTAAAAAAAAGGAAAAAAAGAGTAACTGACATCAGATCGCATCATCAGCACTTATCTTCGGCATCATGCGCCAGAGCAAATGGAGCCAAAAGAACGGCCACAGTCAAACAGACGTAATACTGGAAACGATTTTCTTTGAAGTCCATCGACCACTTCACACAATCGCCATCTGCTGACCCTGGTACACGAAATACAGATGGCGTTAGTGAGAAACGTCAAACTCGAAGGAAAACGAAGCGCGCTGAGATATGAAACCTTGGAAATTCAAAATGATCGTTTAAAGCGTGGTCGATCAACATGTCCTCACCGTTACGTCTGTTTGTCTGTGGAACAACTGTCAGAATGCATATCGCGGCCTCTGGAGAACGAACCGGTGGGAATTGATGACCCAAGCGCAGCAGAGAGTTGGTATACTCCCCTCAGATTAAAATCTTCTACCTTGGCCGCATCAGTCAAGGCAGTTTTTTTGGCGGTTCTGGAGTCAGCCAATTTTCGTTCAACGCAAATATTAAAGGATGATATTAAAAGTGGCGGGATACTTGTCAGCGGAAACTGTTGTTTCCGCGAACGAAATTGACATCTGCTTGCTGATCCGTATCGTTCAACATGTCGAATACAAAAGAAGAATGTGTTTGTTTAAGGAATCAAAAACACTGGACATTTAAACCCCGAAATAGGCAATTTATTGGACGAAATTGCATACATTCCGTAAAGAATCGGAAACACAGTTGTTCAAAGTAGGCAATCGGTTGTTTCGAGACAACATGCATTCCGATCACAGACATCAAAGTATTAAATTGCTCATTAGGAATAGGAACTGATGCAGATGTCAATGGCAGTCATAATTACTTCGCTCAATCTAGAGAACAGATGAACTTCCAGAGGACCTTATGGTTCTAAAAAATGATCTAAAAAATCGTTTATAAAATCCAAGAAGCAATTCGCGAAGATAGCGAACAACTATCCCTCCTTCTTGGCATCACGTCATCACTGGGGCAGAGCCTGGTTCTCAGCTTAGTGTTCTCATGTACACTTCCACAATTATTAACTTAGAGCTTTCTTTGCCAAAGTTGCCATTTTTATATTCGTATATCGTGTGGCAGATACGATGATACTCTATGCCCAGGGAAGTCAGAAAAATTTCCATTACGAAAAGATCCTGGACCGACCGAGAATCGAACCCAGACGCCTTCAAAATGGCTTTGTTTGTATCCGCGGACTTTAACCACTCGGCGAACAACCCCCCAAGCGAACAACTACATATAGCGTGAAGATGGCTTTACAGTCTTGGCATTATCCAGATATCTTTTTTATCTTGTCCGACGTTTCGATCATATCAAGGACCATCCCAGGGACTCAAGCGTAATGAAATATCAAGTGCTGATTTCTTCTATCTTCTGTCTTCTATTTTCTATTTTCTATTTTCTATCTTCTATCTTCTATCTTCTATCTTCTATCTTCTATCTTCTATCTTCTATCTTCTATCTTCTATCTTCTATCTTCTATCTTCTATCTTCTATCTTCTATCTTCTATCTTCTATCTTCTATCTTCTATCTTCTATCTTCTATCTTCTATCTTCTATCTTCTATCTTCTATCTTCTATCTTCTATCTTCTATCTTCTATCTTCTATCTTCTATCTTCTATCTTCTATCTTCTATCTTCTATCTTCTATCTTCTATCTTCTATCTTCTATCTTCTATCTTCTATCTTCTATCTTCTCTTCTATCTTCTATCTTCTATCTTCTATCTTCTATCTTCTATCTTCTATCTTCTATCTTCTATCTTCTATCTTCTATCTTCTATCTTCTATCTTCTATCTTCTATCTTCTATCTTCTATCTTCTATCTTCTATCTTCTATCTTCTATCTTCTATCTTCTATCTTCTATCTTCTATCTTCTATCTTCTATCTTCTATCTTCTATCTTCTATCTTCTATCTTCTATCTTCTATCTTCTATCTTCTATCTTCTATCTTCTATCTTCTATCTTCTATCTTCTATCTTCTATCTTCTATCTTCTATCTTCTATCTTCTATCTTCTATCTTCTATCTTCTATCTTCTATCTTCTATCTTCTATCTTCTATCTTCTATCTACTATCTTCTATCTTTTATCTTCTATCTTCTATCTTCTATCTTCTATCTTCTATCTTCTATCTTCTATCTTCTATCTTTCATCTTCTTTTATCTTATATCTTCTATATATATATATAAATAAAAACGAAATGGTGTTTGCATGTCATGAAATGGCTTGAAAACGAGTCAGCGGATTTAGTTGATTTTTACACTGTTGCTTTCGTCAAGAGTTCCGACATGTTTGTGCGAAGAAAAGATAAGTATTAAATAGGATAAAGATTCACCACGCCATTATATATCTTTCCCATACAGCTTAGGAGCTTGTCGAAAATTATCAGTTGGGCATCAGAGCTGCAAAGCAGAATCTTTACCAGAGAGATTGTAATACCAATACCCGTATAGGCCTGAGTGAAAGAAACAATATTAATCACTGCTCAGCGTATACTTAACGGATTTCAACTATTTTTTATCAGTTTACTCGTACACATATCTAGTTTCTAAAAGTGGCCGAATGATTCCGGAAATGTTCTTGTAGTCAGAATTATTCCAGTGGGTCAATGGATCAGATCGGGTGAAAAAGGTATTCTGCTTCTGTGCCTCTGTAGGTAGGCAAATTTAAGTCACATATTATTTTCGGAAGCTGCTATAATGGGTGGTATGAATAAAAAGCGTTGAACTTTACTACATGTAGCATCTACTCAATATTAAAATCCACAAAGTTTCCTACACTTTTGGTATGAATAAAAAGCCTTTCGAACATGCATTTCTAATAGTATCTTTGGAATTTCTATGATGTAGAATGTAAAGATGTTTTTGGGAATTGTAGCGACTTCGATGGTAGTCGTTAGAATTCAATGAGGATCTCTTATTAAACTCCAGGGCTCCCTTTGAAGTTATTCAAATTCTTATCGATTTCACAAGAAATCTCATTGGAATCTAGAAAACATTTATCAGCAATCAACAGTTTATATTAAAGCTTTGCTTTGAAATTCCAACGGAACTGGAGCTCAACAGAATTTTAAAGGTTTTTAAAATAATTCCAAAGATTGATTTTCAGAACTTCAAATATTGACATGATAATCCTTACAGAAATACCATCTCCAAGATACCCACAGAATTCCAAGAGATTAATCCTATTCCCACCTGAATTCTAGAATTTTTACCAGATTTCTCATATTTCCGCAACATCCTTAGAATGGCTTTTAAAATTCCAGAATTATAATCAAAAATCCGATATCCCCATCGCAATCCCTAATTCCGGAATTCCAAAGGAAATCTGAGATGTCAGAAATTACACGAAAAATTCAGAATTACTTTATAAATATCTGAGGGTTGTGGGTTTTCATCCCGCTAATGAAGGATATTTTCGGTCTGTCGAATTTCTCGGCCTTCAGAAGCGCTAATAAGCTTGAGCTTGATTGACCGTCCGTGGTTGCTACTCCAGTATTGCCAGATCAGTTGCACTTACACAAGGAACCAACCAGATGACTGCTAGGGAATAAAACAGCAAATCTACAATGTATAAGTGCTGACGATCTTCTATTTTTAGGCATCAATGGCGCCTGCCACGTCAGAATGCAGACCAATGAGGGGAAGGTGAAGGAATCGATGAAGCATTCAACTGGCTCCCACGGTAGACCGTATATACCACTGCGTCTACACCAGTTCATGCGGGAAGGGTGACGGGGTAGGGTAATTTTTATGGCAAAGAGGTGTGCTGGTTTGGTATCAGGCGTAAGGAAAGGCGTGTTATATAATGAAAGAATGGAAGCGCAGGAAAACGGTTTATTTCTGTCCGTCTCGGGTTCTAGCAAATGCTATGAACTGTGATAGATCAACTGTGATATATTAAGAGTGGAAGATAGAAGCAAGTGAAAGATACAACTACAAAGTACAAGGGTCGGGCCTGGGATTGAAACCATGACCTTCCAGCCATTAGACCACCAACCCCGTCGAATTCTCGACTTTTAGTAGCGCTTATAGATCACTAAGCTGAGAAGCAAACTCTGTTCCAGTGAGGAAGTAACGTCACAAGGAAGAAGAAGAACAGCATCATCATCCTATCATCCAATTGTACAAACAATCCCAGGAAATTCTGCTCCGGCGTGCATTCCATGGCCAACTATGCAGTTTCACAGTCTGACAAAGGACCACGGAGTAAGACTTGGGGGGAGAAGACCTGAAGAGGCAGGAAGCCTGCTGCAGCAGCTCCTCACCTTATAATCCAAGTGAGCGACGACCTCGACGGCTGACTGCTCTGTGCACTGCGCTTGAGGATGAAGAGCAAGAGGAGAAATGCGCAAACGAAGAGCGCAGCGAGCGAAACTGAAAATCGGCACCGTTCGATGTGTGTTACGAAAATCTGAAAATAAGATTTAGTGCTACATTTACATGTCGCTTTTTCTCAATTTACGATTGACGTTGAAGATAGATTTTAAAAAGTTGGCTTTTTTTCTCTCTCTCTCTCGTTGCATTCGCGATCTCTTCTTGGTTCGATTGTTTGCAACCTTCGTGGTGCATTCCTTCGACCCCCGATCCCTCGGCTTCTCGCCGCCGCCGTGTCATTGTCACCGGAGCGGGGTGTTCATCTGTGTGGAACGGGGGGACGGTGCGAAGGAAGCAGGCGAGCTTTGTTATTCTTTCGTTCCTTTTTATTTTTTGATAATTTCGCTCATTATGTATATTCGGCATGTCAACTCGTGATTCGTTGTTTGCACTGTTTTCGTCACGGCGCGTATCTTGTGTCGTTCGTTTTTTTTTTTGTCCTGTGGGTCTGTCCTCGGTGGTTTGCCGCAGCCAAGACCCTCACTTGATTCGCAAGTGACAGATACACGACTGAGGAGAACTCGTCCATGGGTGTAGTTCCTCATTCTGGCGTAACGTCACAACTAGAATAGAGCCTGCTGTTGAGCTTAGTGTTCTTATGAGCACTTCCACAGTTATTAACTGGGAGCTACCTTTGACAATTTTTGAATTCCTGTATCGTGTGGCAAGTACGTAGATACGCTATGTAACTGGAAAAACGAGATAATTTCCATTACAAAAAGATCCTCAATCAGTGGGATTCGAGCATACGACATTCAGCTTAGTCTTGATTAAGCTGAAGATGCATCGAAGCCAAACCTCATTTTATTCAAGGGCACAAATCTGGAGAACCAAACAACAAATCAAGCTGAAGTCTTGATCAAATTTTCAGCTTGAACCGCTATCTGACTCTTTACACAAAGCACAGGCTCTGGAAAATTGCAGTACTGGCTTCGATTCATCTTCACCTTAAATACTGCGCGTATACCTCTACGGCTTTTCATTGCTGAAATAAAATTCCTATTTTAAAAATTGAGAGGCTTACTTTTCCTTTACTGCCCATAACTGCATATCAGTCACATTCGACATTTTTGACAATTTCGAGTTAATACCGTGTAGAGTCATCAAATGATGTATACTTTCGATCTACTTACTTAAATCGGTTATTTTGTTCTAGAAAATTCGAGAAAAATACCAAGTTATTTTGTCACATTGGTAATTATAACCGCATAACAGTCACATTGAGATTATGCACGAGCCTCGTAATGTAATAGCAAAGAAATTTCTGGCTGAATTATTTTCTGACTATGCATCCAACATACGATAGGAGCTGTTCAAAATTTCAGCCTCAAATAAGCACTTTTGAGTTTCTGGTAATTTTTAGAAATTTTAGTTTCTTCCCATACTGCTATAAAATGCACACTTGGTGTTCCATTTACTCAATGCCTACTTTTGTCGAATGTTACAAATATGCAGTTAAGGGCAGTTAGAGATTAAAAACTAAGTTAAATTAACCTCTTTTGTTGCGTTTTTCGTACGAAACGCTAGTCAAGGACAATGCCTTTTGATCTATAGTCAAACCTTTCAAAATGCTTTAGTATTGCACAGTTATAATCGAAAAAGAGCGAGAGAAGAGAGAATCTCTCATTGTATTATAGGTCCTCTTGAAAAGTTACTCGAGATTTGTTTTTTAGCCTTGTTACAGTAGTACAGTCAACTCGAACTTACTCGATATTCCATATCTCGATATCGAGCTACAGAACCATAGGAAAAGTTGGTATTCATGGCTGCCTCGATGGTCCCTTGGATCGTATTTGCACAGGTTTTGTGTTCTGTAACTCGATACCTCTCTCACTCGAATGCCTCTTATGGAGAAGTTCGAATATCGAGTTATGGAGAGTTGACCGTACATTGAATCGATACTAGAGGAAGTGGATATATTCAATGTGACAAATCGATTCGTGTCATTTTCGATCTTTTGGTGAATGGTAGATACATCCACAAGAATTATTTTAAACTCCTAATTCAAATGAATAAAGGATTAGACTTTCCGCTTACCCTCGACGTGTACATTTTAGCAGCTCCCAAAGCTGGCCATGACTAAAGGATTCTTATTTTTTTGGGCCACTCGGTTTTAACGTTTTAACGTTTCCCTCAAGAAATGTAAAGCAATTCCTTGACTGAATGGGTTAAGAAATTTCCTACAGAGAACCCCCTTTGAAATGACATTTCTTCTCAACTGCGTACTGCGATCAAAAATATGTGATTTTCTGAACCATTTCTGGGAAGAAATTTCCCATGCATCGAGATAGGCCATTCCTTTTCTTGTCAGTAGCAAACCAGCCTTAAGGCAATATTTTGATCTGAGACCGGTCGGCATAGGCGTTTTTTTTTTCGATTGATTCCGATAACCCTGGAAGGATCGGCTCTGCTTTTTACAGAGCAGAATGTCACAATCATCAAACGCGTGATTTTTTCTCTTATTTTTGAAGGGACACAATATTTTTCATACTTTAAATAAAGAATTGTTTCTTTCTTTTGATTGCCAGCATTCAAAAGTTTAAATTAAAAACATTTAAATATCAAATGCTATGGGTCCATCGCCAACTTTTCAAGCGAGTTCTAGCGACCTACCGCTTTCCCAATCCCCAATTTCATAGTTCTTATGAAGGTATCACTGAGTTGGAGGCCTCTCATGCAGTAAGTACTACATCAACATTTTTTCCCCAATCCCAAGTTAAGGAAAAGATTGACGTTGCCGGGAATAGCGATATTCATGGTTTTGGAATTCTTGTTTCAGATTAGATCAATGTTAACTCCCAAGTCTTGTTACTGAAAGCAGATGAGACTATCAAAGGTAATATAGCTAGTATCCAGTCTACGAACGATAATTTAACTACGCTAACAGTAACGCTAACACTTGTAGTAACAAATCATCCATAGTTTGTTTGAGAATGACAAAAATGTAATGCTGCCACGGTAGAATGTGTTATCATAAGCATAAAACGAGCTCACCAGTTGGTAAGCCATCCTTACACTTGCACATAGCAATCCGAACACAATTGATCCTTGGGCTTTCCGAACAATTCAATGAATCAATACAAAATAAAATAAACAGAGAGAGCCTTTGAATGTTAGATTCTTCTTTTTCTTGGCGTTAACGTCCTCACTGGGACAGAGCCTGCTTCTCAGCTTAGTGTTCTTGTGAGCACTTCCACAGTTATTAACTGAGAGCTTTCTTTGCCAAAGTAACAATTTTCGCATTCGTATATCGTGTGGCAGGTACGATTATACTTTATGCCCTGGGAAGTCAAGGAAATTTCCGTTTTTACGAAAAGATCCTGGACCGACCGGAATCGAACCCAGACACCTTCAGCATGGCTTTGCTTTGTAGCCGCGGACTCTAACCCCTCGGCTGAGGAAGGAATGTTAGAAAGGTCCGTTTGAAAGGTTACGCAAGATTTATTCCAGTAGTTAATCCAGTACGCCCTTTATTTGTTCGCAGATTTCATATTTGTACTAAATCAGTCAAAAAGGCGTTTTTGCCTTTCAATAGGGAAATGGCAGAGATCTGACTCTCCTCCAACCCCACAAAATCTTAGCGTAAACCGGAACATGTTTGTGGAAAGAATGTGGTACTAGGTGATGGAAAGTTTGAAGTGGTGATAGAATGTGCGTATCTTGGAATACTAACGACGTGCGATGTAGAAGACTTATTGCAGCTGAGAGCCCTTATTTCTACGGATCAATTGGAATTATTAGCAATCCTTCGAGAACTTTAAGAAATATGTGCCCTCTTCTCGATATCTTGAGATAAGCCTCAAATCATTTATGGAAAATAATCCTTGTAATTCTTTGAAGATTGAACTTTGAATAAAAAAATGGATTCCCTTAAAAATTCCTTTCATGAACAAATTGTATGAAAAGTGTGATGAAATTAACCTGTGACTTATCAATTAACACTACAGTACAAATTCTTTGAGGTATTCAATTTATATTGTTGTTAGAATTCTTTTATAGTGATTTGAGCAGTAATGTCCTTAAGAAAATTGTGAAAGGCATGGAGAGGCATTTCATCTAAGAATTCTGACAATGGATATTTCAAAAACATGTCCCGAAGATATTGAACGAGTTCACAAAGATTTTTTTTTTCCAAAAAGTTATGCTGTATTTCTCTTTGAACATCTTAAAGATTATTTTCAAGAAAATGATTCATTTTTAAAAAAAGACAATTTCACCGTCTTCAGCCAAAGGCTGCACGAACTGAACGATCATTAACATTAGGCAACGGACAACGCGAAACACCCAGTAGCCCAGTTATGAATTTTTAATTTGACGAAAAGTTTCCACCGACTGGAGCGGGAATCGAACCCACACCTCGTGGCACAATACGCCTAAACGACTGACGCCGCTAACCGCACGCCCACAAAGCCCACTAGGCTCTGAAAGTAAACTCTTTGAATGAGATTTGCTGTGCTATAGCCAGAAAACCAGTTATAGTATGATTCCGTTTTTGGCAGTTAAGTTACACGCCAATCGTATCCCGGACCCAATCTTCGTGGATATTCTCTCAAATTCTCAGAATTGCTAAGGACTGTTCATTTTATAAAGTGGACACTTTGTTTATGCTATATCTTTTTTATTTATTGATAAAATCGTAATCGGTTTTCTGTGTATCATTGATTATTCTAAAATGCTATGAAAATATAAAATCTTTGAAAATGCTTTTGGTTGAAGAGCTAAATAGTTTTTCCAAAAAAAAAGCTGTCCGTCAAAGTTTAACATTATTTTTCGCAAAACAAAAATCCTTATTTTTATGAACAAATTGTATGTTTGTATCCTTTACTATTCTACTAAAGGTAAAGCTTTAAAAATATCAGTTATATTCCACCATTCTATGACATTAGGTAACTTTAGTGATTTACTCATTTATGGCCAAATTTGCTGATACACCATCCTTTCACTCCCAGCAAAAGAGAAAAGTAAAAAACGTGTTCAAAATTAGTTTGGATTACTAAAGAAACTATATTAGTATAAACGAAAGCTAAATTGTGAGATCAAACTACAGTCTTAAGTATAAATTTTACTGTTTATGGTAGTTTTACTAAAAAGTGTCATACTTTTAAAATCATGTACGCATATTTATCGATCTACAGCAAATTGTAAACAGTTTTCTCCGAATTTTTCAATTGGTAATCTCAGAATAACATATTATGAAAATAATATGTGGAAAATAAAATCGATTTTATTACAGCAGTGTTGCCAATTTTGATGATTGTCTATGTACTTTGATAGGTCTTCTAAGAATAAAACAATTGTGTTTCTGTTGTGCTTTGAATGTGCCGTAGGGACTTACTAAGTAACTCTATGAAGGCGTAAGTTATTTTTCATATTAATACTATATTAGGACTTCCGTCAGGACGTACTTTTACACAAAAATTCTACTCATATCAATTCCCATCAAATTTAAAAAAAAAATCTTTAAAAATATACGGGAAAATTGATTTTATTATATCTGTAAAATTGTTGCTCCAAAAATAACTTGATTTTTTCCATCAGGCTTCTGATTGATGATGCTTTCGAAGAACAAGCTTTTTTGAAAATAGAAAATATAAATTATCGAATTTTCCAGCCAATTTCTTACAATCATTGATTTTGATAACCTCAAAAAATCAACCGATCTAATCGTTGTTCCAAATTCGTGTGAAATTTAATTATTTTGGAGAATTTCTATTATCACAACATTGTACAATACAAGTCGAACGATGTGCAAAAAACCGATTGAAATTTCATTGATTAATAAGAAAGATACAGCATGCACAAAGTGTCCACTTTATAAAATGAATAATCCTTAGGGTTCCTATACATACTTTTTTTTAACAGAGCGATGGTCAGGTTATTCGCAAATTTTCATGAAATCATCCATCTTTGTATGTATTTCTACTGGATTTTCATCACTTTTTCTCAGGCATTCATACTGATTGGCGAGCCCACTTTAGTCTGCCGGAAGTTAACATTAACTAGAAACGACTACTTTACAGATTTAGTACAGTTTGTCTGTATAAAACTCACATTCAAAACCTATTAATGCTTTCCAGTCCAAACATGTTCAGATACCACGATTCTGAATAAGGATTTTGGTAAGTTATCAAACCAGTCCAGGAGTTTACTAAAGAGTTTTTCCATCGGCCCCTTCTGGAAATATTTATAATATTCTTCCGGTAAGGATTTTTTCAAGAAATTAAAAAAAAACTGAAATTCTTCTGTGTTCTTGTTCCAGGTAATCTACCATAGATTCTTTCATTTTATAGAATGAAAAAAATGCTCTGGCATGCTGCTTGGAGTTTACCTGTCTTGTGTCTGAAATAATCCAGGGATCCCACATTTCAAGTTATCCAATTATTTCAGCTGCATATCCTTCATTAATTGTTATAAAAAATACTCCAGTTTTTTAAGTTTTCCTGTGTATAACTCTCTTCCAAATCATCTACTAATGCTTTCAAATATTGTTTTCAGAAATCCTTTAGCAACTCTTGCAAGGACTGTTCTACGAATTCTCACAAAATACACATAAGTAATTCCTTCAGATATTATTAAAAAAAAAAACGGAATGCAATCAATTCCAGAAAAATCATATTATTCTGATTCAAGTGGATTGATAATTCTTTATATATTCCCTTAACATATTGCTCAAGATATCTTATTGAAATTCTGCATTAGATTCCACCATTATTTGTTTCGAAAATTCCTATAGTGTTTTTTCGTTTTTTAACGTTCAGTATTCGACCAAATTTTCATTAAAAAAAAATGTGGATAAGGATTAATTAGGCGATTTTTGATTTTACATGAACTTACAAATTAGACTGTTAAAACTAGCAAAGTATGGCTTAAAACGTTTAAGTATGAAGGTTACATAGAATATCCAATGTTGAAATATTGGAACAAATTACGAACAAAATTATTCATAATTTTTGGACAAAAATCGTTGCAATCTATTATTGCTACGATAAATGGGTTATATGTTTAGGATAAATTGATTTATCCTAAATTTTTTTCCTCTCTTGAATGCAGGTGAAATCAACTCACCTGTAAAAAATCTGAACTTCCATGGCTAAAAATATTAATAGTAGCTAAAGTTTGTTGTACCGTAATTCGGGGTGTAGTTGAGCAGTGGGGAGAAGTTGATCATTCACATACCCACATGTATGAACTGTCAATAGAGCTATAATTTGATTTCAATTAACACAATTTCTGTGATGTCGCATAACCTGACAGCTGCTCTTGATATTTATAAATTCGATTTGACATTCAAGATAATTATACCACGGAAAAAATGATTTTTAAGGAAATGTTTGATGAACTGTTGAAGGGTTCTTCTTCAAACAATCGATTATTGCCAAGGCTATATGAAGACACCGTTTAAATAAACTGATTCATACATTCCAGATATGTTCTGTGAATCCAGTTTTGAATTTGCATTGTGGATAAAAAAATATTTTACGAGAACAAAATGTATATTTTGTGAGCGAGTCCCTAATTTCAATGAAAATTGCATACCTTTAGGCGTTTAATGTGGTGTATTCTGTAATTCTTAACATTTAAATCTAAAACTGATCGATAATTCAACAAGTTATAAGATTTTTGAGACTTGATTCATATTCAGTGACCCCAAATTTAGTGAATAGCATATTTCTTTATTTTAGGAAACCTATCACAATAATTGATCAACTTCACCCCGGAATCAAAAACTCAAATTTTTGATTTCTAAATATTTATTTTGTTTTTACGAGAACATTTCGTCAAAATTTCGTATGTATAATTCGATAAACATCCAACCAGTACAGGTTTCAAAAATATTTGGATGACAATACACGCATCCTACTAGAAGTTGCAGAGCAGAATCGCTCAAAAGTGATCAACTTCCCCCCATTTTACGGTACCATATTAGGATGATTGTGTTGCCTAACATAGAACATAAGACGCTTATCAGAACACTGAGAAAAAATGGATCCAGTAACAAATAAACAAAATTTCAGTCACTTAACCAGTTTATTAAAAAAAAATCTCATATTGCCCTGCGATCATGCACAGATAATCAAACCACAAACAAATAGTAGCAAATTATTTCAGACATTAACACAAATTCATGATTGGAAGCATGATCTTATTTATTTTGCACATTCTGATGTAATGTATATGATCGGACTTTATTTGTGGTAAGTACATGAAGAAATCACTCCTCGGTAAAGTGAGCAGAGATTGGATGATTGCAAAATTGACTTTTCCACTCTTGGAATGTTCCCATGCCTTGTTACGATACAACGCCCTCATTTGCTCAATTTCCCATTTGTTGGAAGTAATGTAGATTTATCGAACCCTATGAGCGGCGAATCAGCTTCAGCAATTAATTTCTCCGACCATCAAACGTAATGGAGACCCATAATGACTAACAAGCAGCGGCAACAAAGTACGATATGAGTAATGCCTAGAAAAATCATCCATAAAACTTCACCGAGAGATCATTAACTCATGAAACGATCATATAAATTCAGATCTTTTACCCCTCCGCGCCACTTCTCCGCCACTTGTCGACCGAGAGGGTGCAAAATATCTCCCTGATCATCAAATGAGTCGTTGTCGTCGCAGTCGTCTTTCAGAGTCGGAGAATCGTTCCCATTAGTAAATCATACCGTCCGAACAACGTTCCGATCTGCCCACATCATCTTGCGCCGGTGCCTACCGTTGTCGTTTCCCGAGCGGAAAAATATACTGAGCGCATAACAAAACTTTGTAAAAAGTTGTTTCAGTACCCGCAAACCGTGTTATTCAAGTGTAATTCGTTAACAAAGCTTCAAAGTTTAAGAAATCTTCTCACTACTTGTTTTAGACAAGTTATTGTCTAAAACAAGTTGAGGTTATATACCTCAATCTGGTAAGTAATTGTTATGGGTTTGCTATTTCCTTCTGATCAGTTTGACTGGTGGAAGCCTTTTCTAACCAAACATCATTCCGAATCGAACAACGAGGGATATTAAATTTATGAAACGGAATATAAATTAATACATAGTTAATTCCTTACCGTAAGAGATAAATTGTAGCTCAATAGCCGTCCGAGTTTACTTTTTTTTTCGTCTCTCATTCTGGTACGGTTTCCTCTTGTGCCTCTTTAGCATTTGTGCGGATTGTCACCGATTCGAGAGGCGCGGGAAACCTGCAAACAGGTATACCATACGAGAGTACGACTCTTGGTGACTTGTCGAAGTCCGGCAAAGGCGACGAACCCGACGACAACGACGACGACGACGACGACGATGATGTCGATGGATGATGGCCGGTCGTTCTTGGGCCGGCCGACTTTGAGTCTTGTTGATGCTGTTGTTACTGTTATTGATATTGTAAGCTGCCGCAGTAGTGGCCGCCTATTCTGGACCGCGTTTGTGGCCGATCCGAAGGAGTATGAAATGGACTCTCGAGCAGTGGTTTTCAAGTATGATTAGCATTGTATCTGTTTGAATGTACGAAGTAGTATCGTAGTCGGAACTCCTTGTCTGACCAGCAACAGCGCGAAGAGAGCTAGTTGGATCTGGCTTGGTTTCACCAAGTAAACACAATTATGAATCTGATAGTGAATACGAGTGCACGAGAGGATACTAAACTAATAAAATTTTTATCCAATTATTTTTTTGTAAATTTCGAATTAGCTCGTTTTTTTACCATTTAAAAGAGGACAAGTTGTTTAATTTTCTAACAGCTAATAACATACATCTTTTTCTTCTTCATGGCATTAACGATCCGGCATCTCAACTTAGTGTTCTTATGTGCACTTCCACTGAGAGCTTTCTTTGCCAAAGTTGCGATTTTTGCATTCAGATATCGTGTGGCAGGTACGATGATACTTTATGCACAGGGAAGTCAAGGAAATTTGCATTACGAAAAGATCCTGGACCGACCGGGAATCGAACCCAGACACCTTTAGCATGGCTTTGCTTTGTAGCCGCGGACTCTAACCACTTGGCTAAGGAAGCACCCTAATAACAGACATACAGCAGTTATTACTGAAACACATTCGAAACCTGGGTCCAAACTCAAAAGAGGATAAAACTTTTTTGTTTATCGAAATGATCGCCTGGATGAAGCATGTATTAGAGTTACCTTCATTTTTCATAGGCAGAGAAAACATTAACTTTTCTCGCAATTTTAAACAAAAGCTTTCTGTTGAAACACAGATAGTTTAACCCTCTAATACCCAACCCCGTCTTTAGACGGGGTACACTTTGGAATTTTGTGTATTTTTTCGTAGCTCGGAAATCAAAATGATTTTATTTTTGGCTTAAACCTTGACTCATAATAGGCATATGAGAAAAGATTTTTATGACTTTTGAAACTTTTTTGTATTTTTGAAAATTGTTTGAAAAATTGTATTCTTATATAACCTACAAATGCCTGGGGTTTATATAACGTGTAATATAAAAAATCGTACCTTTTATATTTTTCTACTATTAACCTATAACAGAAGAAGGGTTTGGTGGTATTAAAATAATTCCAAACCTGTGTTTCCGTTAATTACACGGAAAATAAAAATATTTTCAGAAAAATATTTGAAATTTATTATTTTCAAAAGTACCGTGAAAACTTGAATTTTTATTGTTGCCAAAAATCAGTAACTAGAAGAGGCTTCAAGAAAAAATGAAAAAGGATAGGGATGTTCAAAAAGAAAAATTATAAAAATCAAAAACCAAAATTCAAAGATTTGCGAATAAAAATAAATCATTGCTCAAAACGTGTTTAGAACGATTTTAGATAACTAAAAATGATATTTAGATCGAAAATAAAAATTTGGGTATTAGAGGATTAATATACTTTCATAGCTGTGTAGTGAATTTTCTTCATACTGACCTGCGGAAATTGACTCGCAATAAGTCAAGATTTTTGTCGTTGGTAACTTTATACCATACATTGCTCGTGGAATAACTCGCAAAATAATTCCGAATGGCAGTGTGCCGACAACACCCCTCGTTGCAGCGATGCCTCTCATTGTCGTACCTGATCAAGCCGTCAGACATGACAGAAGACGGGAGAAATCGATCGAGCAAGTCATCACGTTGATCTACCGTTGTGGAAAATATCGCCTTGAATTAAAATCTTTTGATTTGAATTATTGATTCAATTTACAAAAACTAGTACGGAATTGCAATTGAATTTGATCTTAAACTGACTAGAAATTCAAAACAATTGTAAGTAGCTATATCAAACATAATGAACTGAAAATAACCATGTATATTTTACTTTTAGTAAACATAGCATTTCGGGTATCTGATACGATTCTTCCACTACCCACAAAACGTGCACTAAATTTGAGAATAAACATTGTATTTACCAAATATTTAAAAAATTATAAATTGGTAATTGCAATTTGAAGCTTACACAATCCACATCAAGGTGTTTGCTATCCGGGTTTAGTGTGACGAATTTCCATCCCCTACAAATTCTTCAAGAATTTCATTTACGCGGGATCGTGGAATGAAGGAACATCAGGGACCCGTTGGATACAGCTGCAAGTCCTGCACCAGGATAGATACCGAAGACAAAAAGTGGGTTGCTTGTGAGTGCAATGCAAATACGAAAGCAACCCCTTACGGTATGTCCTCATCTCTTACATACAAACGACCGCCATCGGAGGGCAGATCTCTACGTTCAGTCAAATCTGTTATGAAGCCAGTTAGTAAGGTTACTCAACTGGCATCGAAATTCTCTCGGAGCGCAAACAGCACGACTTCGAGTGTCCGAGCTGTTCGTCTGCAGGCTCAAATTAAGCTGGTCGAAGAAGAGCAATTGCTAAAGGAGCAAGAGTTGGAGGCGCAGGAAGCGATTAGGAAGAAATAGATGGAAGAGCACAGACGCCAGCTTGCAGTGGTGGAAAAGTTCGCATCACGAAGCAGCTCACGAGTGGATACCAACGCATAACAAACATCACTAACTCGGGAACTGGCTAGGTGTGAGTAAGTCCGCACCCTTCTGCTCGCGAGAACATGTCAAAAGAAGTAGCAACAAGCTCGGGAACGTTTACTCGCGAGTAACCGAGCAATGTGTGATTTATTATGGTTTTAACAGACAAATTAATTGTATAACCATCAAGTCAAGTCAAGTAGTTTGTAGTCAAAAACCCTTGGAAATCATAAATGTCAGAGGGGAGGCAGCTTTTTCCCCAAAAGCACAATATGACTCTGAATTGCTCCGAACACGCTCGCGAATCACTTTTAGCTTCGGTTACTCGGGAGCACGACATATGCGAGTAAACCAGCGCTTTGACGCTCGGGAGCGTTTGGTTTTGTTTTTGTTCCAGTTCATAATAAGTATTCGCCACTTTCCATCACTGAGCTTGAGGAGAAAATGGTGCTTTTGCAAGCTGAAGCCAAGCTACGACAACGTAAATTCCAGGAAGAAAAGGAGTATCAAAGGAAGCATCACCGATCTGTGGACGTTCATAGACCTGCGATTTTTGATCCGAATCAAGCAGACAACAAATGCAAACACAGAGAGTCAACGATTCAACCACGATTTCCATTCAAATCATGTCAATCGTCCGATGAACTCACTTCCTGGTCGACAATTTCCGATGCTTTCTGCAGCACCAGAGACAGCTACGATTCCTGTGACACTTAGTGCGAGCCATTTAGCTGCCAGACAAGGGATGGGGAAGGAGATTGTGCTACTTTTCCCCGAATGTCGTTTCCCGAACGCCAGTTCCCCCGAATGACACTTTTCCCCGAATGCCATTTCCCCGAACGACCCAGTTCCCCGAAAAGTGATACTGTTCGAATAGGAGCTCTAATAGTTTTTAGTAGCAAGATGGTGAACTAGAAAGAAAGATAGGCAATCGAAAGAAGGAGGTATTTGGTCTTTCTCGACTATACACATGTTGCCAAAAATGCTGAGGACGGTAAAACTCCTAAGAACCGCCAACCAAATAAAGAAGGGTGCATATCAGATGACCAGTACGTTCACTTACCTGAAATGTAAAAAGTTATGACAATTATGATTGCCAAAAACTGTTCGGGGAAGTGGGTTATTCGGGGAAACGGGATATTCGGGGAACAGGCTTTCGGGAAACTGGCGTTCGGGGAAACAACATTCGGGGAACCGACATTCGGGGAAAAGTAGCACAACCGGGGATGGAATAACCGTATTTCTCCGGTAATCCCGAAGATTGGCCTATATTCATTTGTAGCTTTGAGCAATCTACGGCGGTCTGCGGCTACACCGGAGCAGAAAACCTGATTCGACTACAGCGATGTTAGAGAAGACTTCCTCTTCCATTGAGCGTCCCTCAAATTATTAACACCCTTCAAACACTGTGTGGTAGTAGATCAGAGCTTCTCATACGGACGCTTATTGTACCCAGACACGATCGTCTGGAGACAGTGGTAGAGTTCGGATTAGTGGTGCAAAATCTCGTGGACCACTTGAAGGTAGCGAAGCAGACTTAGTAAACCCCATGAAAAGCTTCTCAGTACACTGAAGATGGACTGGGCCATCTATAAAAGCCGACAGGCATATGCGACATATTCTACGTTTGGTGACTCCTTGACCGGATTAGTAGACGCGCAAGTCAGGTGACATTTGAGCTGCCGAACCACGGTAGTACTTCCAAGGATGAACAACAACGAATGAGATAAAGATGTCTGCTACACAACCATTTGTCGATCATTGCTTCTGCTCCAGGAATGGTAAATCAATGGGAAATCAGAAAAGCCATGCCCAGCATGCGGACGTGATGGTCATCGCGTATTAGATTGCCGTCCCGTTAAAAGTCCTCGAAGGTGGATCTGAAGACCCGATAGCCGCTAAGTGCCGATTGGGTTGGAGTATCTACGGGAGTTTAGTGGGAACATCTTAACCACGAGCTGTCGTTCATTTTCATGTAGCTGCGCCAGCAAATAGCGACGGACAACTGAACGAGACTATTTCACGCTGGAAGACGCCGGAATAAAAGTGCTAAGCGAAACACTAGAGTCTGATGAAGAGAAAAACAGTCCTGACGAACAGGACGAGGATTTGAAACTGGACTTCAATGGAAAGAAGACGATTCAAATTTCCCAGGCAGCAATCCAATGGCAGTTCATAGTCTTTGGAGCGTAAGTTAGAAAAGAACCCATTGTTCTGGAGCAAATTGCCGAGTACATACGAAAGGGATACGGCCACATTGACACTGATTTTGAGGCTGAAAAGGGCCGACCGCAAACGTATACGTTGTTTCTGCCGCTTGGAGTGGTCATTCATCCCAAGATACCTAGCAAATTAAGATCAATATGGGATGCAGCAGCCATGGTAGAAGGAGTCTTCTTCAACTCTAAGCATTTGAAGGGTCCCGATCTTTGAACACCATTACCAGAAGTGCTTAGTGGCTTCCGTCAATCCTATTGCGGTCCGCGGTGACATCAAAGAGATGTTTCACCAGCTCTCAATCCGCGAAGAAGACCGTTTAGCACAATGTTTTCTATGGCGAAACAGCTCTACGGATGTTCTTCCGATGCCGCGCAATACGTAGCAAAAACTTAACGCGCAGGATTTCTCTGAAGTCTATTGAAATCCACCCGGGAAAAAGAGGGTGTAATGAAAACCACCCGGGTAAAATAAGGTGCGTAATGAAAACCACTCGAAAAAATAGGAAAAAATGAAGACAACCTGGAAAAAGGGTGCGTATTGAAAACCACCCGGGAAAAGATACGGTGAGTATGCAAACCAATGTGATGGATTTTACCAAGGAGGCGCAGATGATTGACGCGAGCCACTAGCTGTCTCTCTTCCTTTCTCCCTCTGTTCTTATCAAGGTGTGTGCATTTTACTCTGTAACCAGAGTAAGGTGTAATCACTTGGCGAAAGCGGCTAGGAGGCCATCTTTAACTTGCTGGCCGTTTTGTTCACAAACATTACTGCCTTGCCTGGATGATGCTGTTTGTAAACGGCCAGCCCTTCCTCACCTACCCTGTCTGGTTTCCTCTACAAAGTGAGCATAATAGGACACCTTAGAGAATTGGACCCGCCTTGGTTCTTATGCAGCGCCAATAGTGACGTCACTATTTGCGCTGCATAAGAAGAGCGGGAGAATAAAAGAGAGGACTAGTGGCACGCATCAATCATCTGCGCCACCTTAGTAAAATCCATCACATTGTATGCAAACTACCTGATGTAAATAGGGCGTGTAATGAAAACCACATGGGAAAAACAGGGTGTGCAATGAACACCATCTAGAAAAAAATATGGAGTGTAATGAAAACCACCTGATGAAAGTAGGGTGTGTAATAAGAAGCACCCAGGAAAAATAGGGTGTGTAATGACCACCACTCGGGAAAATATGGTTTGTAAAGAAAACGACCTGGAAACAAAGAATGCAATGAAAACCACTCGAAAAATATATAGTTTGAAATGAAAACCACCTGAGAAAATAGGGTGTGCAATGAAAACCACCCAGGGAAAATAGGTTGTGTAATGAAAACCACCCAGGAAAAACTGGGTGTGTAATGAAAACAATCTGATAAAAATAAGGTGTGTATTAGATACCCTCTGAAAAAATTGGTGTATAATGGAAACTACTCGAAAATGACAAGGTGTGTAATACAAGACAATCCGGAAAGAAATGGGATGTGTAATGGAAACCACTCGGAAAAATAGAGTTTATAATGAAAACCCACCTAAGAATAATTGGGTGTGTTCTAATGAAAAACCACCTGAGGAAAATAATGCAAATCACCACGAAAAAATGGTGTGTAACGAAAACCACCTGATGTATAATGAAAACCTCCCAAGAAAATGGCATGTCAGGACAACCCCCAGACAGTGTTGATAGCAGTGCCTTAAAAATTCTGCCGAATGATTCCCGATCAGTGCGAAAACGAACAAAAACAAACTCCACTAGCACTGTTGGTGTCATTTCAAAATTCATTTTCAACTAGATGCACTGACATTGAGAATTGAATATAAAAAAATGCAAATAAATTCTATTACAGTAATGTCCCGATTTTGTCAGCCCCATGCTGAATTTAGGGTTGACAAAATCGAGAAAGAGCTAAAATCGGGATAAAATTTTTCGACTGGTTTCAAGTTTTATTTTAACTTAAGGACTTAGTTTTATGATTTTATTAATATAAACATTGTTATTTACTTCCATTTTCTATGTACCGTAATCCAAGGTAACATTGGTATTTTTCTTGGATAATTATTTAGAATTTCAAGTTTCAAAAATTCGATCTTTAGATGATTGTATAGACGTGGCCATGGTCATAATTGACTTTATGTACCCAATACTGCCAGTATATACGTGTTTAGTCTAATTAAAATAAATATAAATATTGGGCTGACAAAATCGGGAAAAAAGGATGCTAAAATCGGGGGTAGACAAAATCGGGGGCTGACAAAATCGGGTCATTACTGTATATTGGTGTAAGGAAAAGGCAATGTGATGTCTCCAATTGATGAACCATGATTGTCTTACAAAAAACTACATCGTTTGCCATTGCAGATGTTTTGGTGGGGTATTTCGATGGAAACGATTTTTTTTTTCACAGGCGAATTTGAATTTGCTGCCACCGAATTTCAGTAGGTAGATGAGAATCAGTGTAGAAAAAGTAATTGAAAAACTGAATGCACGCTCTATCAGATTCATACATGTATTGTCAAAGCTACATTTACTCAAAGAAGAAATCATCTTTGACGGATCCTACTGAGGGTCGGATTTATTGACTGTATATCGAAATATGCTTACCCTGGTTGATAGACTCACACTTAAATCTCAATCAAAAAGCTCTCCCGTGAGAGCAAACTCATTAGAGATCTGCTTCGCAAATCTCACGCTTGTGATTTTGATGCAAAACCACTCAATCAACATAAATCGTAAAAAAATGATTCAGTCACAAAACCCATTTCAAACACGTGAAAACCGAATGTTGTTGTTTACGTTAGAAAGCATTAATATAATTCTACCAGATTAGAAACAAGAAATTATTGCCGTGTGCAAGTAAACTGCTGGTATTTCCACAATGAGTCAAACAGATGAGCCAACTCATCCATGATTTTTTTTTTTCGACCGGTAAGTTGCGAAAAATCTCAAGCTCGAGTTATGAGAAATTGACTTTTCCACAATACTGCCACCAGACACAGGTAATGAAAATTGTCTGAAGAAAGTCGATAATGTTATCTGATGCGTAATCAAAAGATGGGCTGAACTTGGATTCTAATAGTGTCTGGTTTAAGGGACCTGAATTTCTATGACGGAATAAAGTATCGAGGCCAGAACAACGGATTACAACCACGACCCATGAAGAGTTACGAAGAATTCAAACACCAGACTGGAATCCTGAAACCTTAATGTACTATTGTCGATTCAACAAATGGTGATTTTATTTGGCGAATTCACCTCATGATATCTCAATTCAGTGCCCTGAGAGCACTACTTGTTTTTCCTCTTCCAAAACTGTCCTACGATTGATTTGGTCTTAACCGACTCTAGTCATCTTTGTAGCCAACTGATTACTCATGCTGAATTTGATTCTGATCATGTCCCTGTTACATTTCAAATATCCCATTCTTAATCCTATCAGCTTCACTTTCAATTATTTTCGAGCCAACTGAAATAAATATGAAATATATATCGATAGTAATCATGATGTTAACATTTCTTTGCAAACAATACTTGATATTGACAATGCTCTTGAAACTTTGACGAATTTCATTGTTGAAGTGTTCCCAGCCCTGTCGTCGTAAAATTTGAGCTTCTTCGTCGCCCATTCTTGAGGGGGGCGTTGCTATAGCTCAGAGGGCGCTTCTACTCCCAGGCGCTAATGATGTCGTCTCATAAGAAATTCACAAACACTTAAATATACATTCCAAACAAACAGAAGCGAATAACTTTAATTGAGACCTCTATAAATCATATGCATTTAGTTTGCGCTCCATTTCAATAGAAATATGAAACACTACATAGGGTCAAACCTCATTCAGTTGAAAAATTTGGTCTATAAAATTCTCACAACTTGTACTAATAGATGTACGACTTTTTACAAATGTATTTATGAAAATATAAAACTGTTAAGACTCATCCCACAGACAAAAAAAACCTGCCCCATCTTTTTTTCTTTTGGCGTAACGTTTCTTCAAAGCCAGAACCATGTTTTTATCTTATAATTCCATAGGAATAATGATGCGTCATAACTTTTTGAATTTTCAAAAGGCTGATCCGTGACCGGTGTTATCTGATATAACTGTGGCTGCTTTAATTTGTTGAACATAATTTGAACTGATTAGAACATCATTCTGTACTTTTATACTTTCTCTGATATTCAGGAATCTATTTTTATGAAAAATTCTCTCTATAGGGGGAAATTCCCCCAGTACCGGACAGCACCCAATACCGGGCAAAGTCGAAAAATTGAGAAATCGTGGTCTAATCCAGATAGTGTATTAGAAGAAAAGAAAGCTAATATGAAGAATAATGTTTGCGTAGAATAACATATCTTTGAAATTTGCATGCCTTTTTAATAAATGTAGAGATATTTGGAAATTGTTGAAAAGTTAACGTATCGCCTTAAATTTGAGCCTAATTAGTAATTATTTTGAATATTTCTAAATTGTTTGGATCATGCAAACATAATTGAAAACAATCATTATTTGAAAGTATGCATGTATTTTGTACCATATTTACACTAAACGTGGACAAACGACAATTTTGGTCATGCACCTTCAGTCCCCCAGTATGTTTGCATCAGAGTCTCAAAATACATTCATTTTTCATGGATTCCGCCGATCATGATATCAAACATGCAATAAAAATAAGAAAAATGAACTTTCAGAACAACATTGTTAAATGTGTTATTTTTTAAAATATATGAACTAGGTTTTTGATGAACATCTTGCAAATTAAGATATACTCAAATTGTTCTTTTAAATGTTGTAAATGCATTAAACTGGCTTTGAAATACTATTCCTGAAGTAAAAACATTCGATCATGTACAAATTTACAAAAAACGGGCCATCTCCAGATTGTGTCAGGTATTGGGAGCCACCTTTTATGACCTGCCAATTTGGTACTAGAATACATCATCAAAATATAATGGCAAAACTCATATTTATATTTCCAAATTTATTTTTGTATACTACAAATATGATTATATTTATCATAAATGGGCAACAGTGACTTAAGTGTCCGGTACTGGGGGATCTCCTCCTACCTGGCGTTACACTATATGACAAACGAAATATGGTTATGTAGGGTTTTCAGTTTTATGGACCAAACCCTCCCGTTAATGAGTTACCACAATGAACTTCAATAACTCGTGTGAGTGTCGTTACGGACCTGCAAGCACTTGGAGTGTTCGAACGAAGGGTGCTTAGGACGATCTTTGGCGGAGTACAGGAAAACGGTGTGTGGCGGCGGTTAATGAACCACGAGCTCGCTAGGCTCTACGGCGAACCCAGTATCCAGAAGGTTGCGAAAGCCGGAAGAGTGCGGTGGGCAGGACATGTTGCAAGACTACCGGACAACAATCCTGCAAAGATGGTGCAAGATCTGGAGAACGTGGGCCAATATCGAAGTTGGAGAGACACAGCCATGGACCGAGTAAATTGGCGTAACATCGTTAACGAGGTTTTATCAAATTAATTGATGTAACACCAACTAAATAAATAATAACCATTCCGCCCATATGAAGCTCTCAAAAGGATAAAAGTGTAATTTTGTATTTTTTACTTATTTTGAGACAACACAATTGAATTGTATGATATTTTTTATTACATGATGTTTTATTTTTTGTTGATAAATTGACTAAGAGCAAAATGACGGTGAAATAAATTTTATATCGGAAGAGTCGGCCCTCCTAGGAACAACGAAATATCTTCAAAACCAGGAGACTAATGATCAAAAGCCACACATATTGTCAGAATAGAAGAGAACTTGTATCAAATCAATTCCACTTTCGATTCAACATGTTGAATACGATCTTGGTATTTTTTTTTTCTATTCAAGCCTCCGAATTAAAACGAGCCCGTGAAAACACGTTTTCTGATTAAATTCAAAATGGAGGGCAAATACAAAATAGCCGCTTAAGTTATTTTAATTGAAGCTACATCTTTCCTCTATTCGATGCCACAAAATTTGCTTGCAGGAGACATATGAGGAGATACATGGAATACGAGAAAAAATACATAACATTTATCGAACAAAACATGCATAAATAATGGCGATCTAGCCATTTGGGGTTTAATTTAAGTAAACCAAAACGTTTCTCCTCTAGTTTTGAAAAAATCAAGGGAACTACGACAAAAAATTACTAATGATGGTTGCCTGATATCAGCGATAATTATTCTACCATAATAAACGAAACATTTACTAACGATGTATTATGTGTGTTCTCAGCCCATTCAGACTAGGAAAATTTGAAGACTATGGTGCAAAGAAAAGTTATAAAATTATTCAATAAAAAAATCTTTTGAAACTTTTTTAGATTCGATGTTAAAAACGTTTGATTGTGTTTGAATGTGATGTAATATATGAAGCATACTTGCAGAAATTTATGATATGTTTTCTTCAATAATGTAACTCAATCGAAAAATTAGTTTACAACGATTTCTAAAAGCAGAACATCTAGAACGGTTGAAGTTTTATTTGGCTTTAGAAAAGGTGTTCAAACTTCAGTTTAATTTAAAAAAAATAAATGCCCCTCTTGAGGTGATATCAAAATAAAAAATAGTGCTCTGGTTTTCAATATATTTCGCTATGGTTTTATCTACTGTGGTTTTGCTTTAGATGTATGAATGAATCTTTAAATTGCCAACCATGTATTACAACAGGCTTTTCAACTAATTTCATCAAAGGGATGGTACACAAATTATGTCACGCTAAAATTTGACTTTTTCGACCCCCCCCCCCTTTTGTCACGTTTTTGTAAGAGTCCTTCGAAAAAATTTTAAGGCTTGTCATGCTTGTCTTGACCCCTCCCCCCCCCCCCTTAGTGCGTGACGTAATTCGAGCATGACCCCAAATTAAAAAAAAGAAAGTGCTGCTTTTTGTGCTTACTTGATAATGAATGTTTATCACTATCACATGAAAATTATTAGTCCAAAATGAACAAGGGTTAAAATTGGCTGTCTTAAGAACAAACTAGTTGAAGATATTTTTAGCTTTAAATTTAACATATTATTGTAATAACTTCAACATCAAACTTTTAGAGTTGCTTGAGATAATTCGATCATTACTGTTTCACTGATATAAGATGTACGTCATAATTTGAACATAATTTTGCTTTTGCTTCAGTTCTCCGAATACCCCGTTTCCCCGACAATTTCATACAAATCAGAGTATGAAGAGTAATTAACGAAGCAGTTTTCTGATATGCAATTAGAGATGAACCAGACTCTGGCTGAAAATCTCTCTAATAAAGATAAATAAATAATAATGAATTCTGATATGCACTCTTTTTTTGATTGGCCATCCTAAGCACATTTGGCAAACATTATTTTGATTGCTAATCGTTCTTTCTAATTCAATACCCTATCATTGAGAAGTATTCTCAGTACGACATTCACCGAAAAGTACCATAATTATTTGGTATGTAATATGGTAAATTAATATAAAACAAAATGTAGATATAATAAAACAAAATTTGAAACACACTTCAACCGGAACAAACTCATCATTATAATAAATAAATAAATCGGCATATCAAACACTACTCTTCCCGTAATTTACATTTGTTAATAAAGAAAAAAAAATGTTTTCTATAGGGCGTGAAGATGCACCTGATCTACGGGAAACAAGGTAAAATTACTCCAGGCGTTGATACAGATTGAAAATTTTGATTGATTTACGTTAAAATCCACTTCATCTATTTTGACGAGGCTTTAATTACTGCAGGGTGTTGATAAAGCTTGGAATTTTTGATTAATATTCTACAGGGCGTTGATATGTACCTGATTAACATAGGATAAAGTCAATATACTTCAGGGCGTTGATGTTGCTCTGCATGAGCAATTAAAGTCCTACGAGGCTTTGAGATGATCTACATGAGATGCGGACAATTACTTCAGGGCGTTGATGCATCTTGACAATTTTAATTGATGTCACACAGGGCATGAATATGCAGCTGCTCTACATGGAATATCCAAGTAATCAGATATTTAGCACTTTAATTCGCCTTGCGTGCCAATACAGTGCTATAATGCAGCTGACATGCCCTATATTAGCCGATCAATAGTCCTATAAGGCCAAAAAGGTGAATTAGCAGGCTAGTGTTTACTTGGGTATGGTCAAATTGAATCTATGACAAAAGGTCGAAAGACAAAAGGTCGAAAAGACATAAGGTCGAAAGACAAAAGGGTCGAAAGGACAAAAGGTTCAAGAACAAAAACGAAGGGACAAAAGGTCGAATGTCTTTTTTCAAAGAAGGAACAATTTCCCACCAACCAAATCACTTTAGACCTTTTGTCCATAAACCGGTTGAATTACTCCAGGGCGTAGATACAGCGTGGAATATTTCATTGATGTCCAAAAGGACTTTAAGATGCAGCTGATCGAGGTTTGACGATTTCCAATTACTCCATGAAATTCATACATCAGGACAATTTGTTATGTTGTCATACGGGGCGTTAAGATGCACCTGATCTAGGATGAAGTCAAATTACTCCAGGGCGTCAATACTGCTTGAAAATTTCAATTGATTTTCAACAGGGCGTTAATATGCTTCAGATCTCAAAATGATCAATGTGGATAAAAATCAAATAACTCCAGGGCGATTGATGTAAAAAAAGCATTAAGATGTTTCTGGACTACGTGAAATAAAGCCAAGTTACTCATGGGAGTTGCTAAAGCTTGTAATTTTTAATTGATGTCCTACAGTTCGTTGATATGTATCTGAACTACATAGAAGAAGGTTAACTTCTTCAGGGTGTTGATACGGCTTAAAATTTACAATTGATTTACTATAGAGCGTTGAGATACACCTGGTCTACGTAAAGCAATTTCTCCAGGGCGTTGATGCAACTTGAAGTATTCAATTGATGTCATACAGGGCGCTAAGATGCACCTGATGTACTTAGGATAAAGTCAAATTAACCCAGGGCGTTTATACTGCTTTAATTTTTTTTAATTATTTTAAATATGGCGTTAAGATGCAGCTGATTTATATGAGACAAACTTAAATAACTCCGGGGCGTTCACACAGTTTGAAATTTTTAAACTATGTCCTATAGGGCGTAAATATGCACTTGGTCACCATGTGATGAGGTCAAATTACTCCGGGGCGATGCTAATGCTAGAATTAATTTTCAATTAGAGTACTACAGGACGTAAGGGGCCCAGATAGCCGCAGCGGTAAACGCGCAGCTATTCAGCGTGACCATGCTGAGGGTCGTGGGTTCGAATCCCGCTGGTCGAGGATCTTTTCGTAAAGGAAATTTTCTCGATTCCCAGGGCATAAAGTATCTTCGTACCTGCCACACGATATACACATGCAAAAATGGTCAATCGGCAAAGAAAGCTCTCAGTTAATAACTGTGGAAGTGCTCATAAGAACACTAATCTGAGAAGCAGGCTCTGTCCCAGTTGGGACGTAACGCCAGAAAGAAGAAGAAGAACTACAGGACGTTTAGATGTAATGGATCTACATGGGAAAATGTAAAATTACTCCATGGTATTGATACAGCTTGGAATTTACAATTGATGTCCTACAGGACGTTAAGATGCACCTGATCGACATAGGACTATGTCAAAAATCTCCAGGGCGTTGATAGAGCTTGTAACTTCTATTGATATGATAGCAGGCGCTAGATGCACCTCATTTACATGGAATATGGTGAAATCACTCCAGGACGTTGATTAAGCTTGGAATTTTCAACGATGTCCTACATGGCATTAAGTTGGAGCTGATCTACATGAAACAAGGTCAACTTACTCCAGGGCGTTGATAAAGCTCAACAATTCTGATTTATATCATACAGGGCGTTGATATGCACTGATCTACGTGGTATAAGGTCAAATTACTCCAGGGCGTGTACTCCTGGAATTTGCAATTGATGTTCTAGAGGGCGTCAAGATACACCTGAATTAGATAAAGTCAAATTACTCTTGGGTGTTGATACGTAAATTTTGTTTGATGTCCTACAGGGCGGTAATATGTTCCTGATCTCGCAAAGTTCTATATGAAATAAGGTAAAATTACTCCAAAGTGTTGGTACAGGTTGAAAATTCCGGTTGATGTCTTATGGGGCGTTAGATTGTTCGCAAAGCTTCAGGTGAAAATTTCTAAAAAAGATCTGAGAAGAGCTTCTTAGTCGTCGACTAAGCGCGACTAAGCAGGACGACAGGGCTGAGTGTTCCTGGCTTGCAATTCCAAAATGTGAAGTAAAATTTGAATCCGTGATTATAGACGATGATCTTAAACTCTTGATCCGTCTTAAAAACGTGAGGAGATGGCAACTTCAACGCACTCGCGATCCTGCTATGAAAATTATATGGCAGGATTTGCAGAAAGAAATCAAGAAACGTTTTGCTCAATTAAGAAACAAAATTTTTGAAAACAAAATTTCTCAATTGAACCCTGACTCTAAGCCCTTTTGGAAATTATCTAAAATTTTGAAAAAAACCTCAGAAGCCATTGAAAGAGGAAAACAAATTATTACTAACTAATTGCAAAAAAGCTCAAAAACTTGATATGCAGTTTGAAAGTGCGTACAATTTTAATTTAAGACTTACTAGTCCAATTGAAAATCAAGGAGTTCGAAAATATTCTCAATCAAGAGAACGTTTTCGAAAATGCCTGGGAGACTGATTTGGAAGAAGTGAGCACTATTATTAAAAAATTCAAAAATATGGAAGCTCCTGGCGATGATGGAATTTTCTACATCCTCATCAAGAAACTTCCAGAAAGTAGCTTATCAATTTTAGTTGATATATTTAACAAATGTTTTCAATTAGCATATTTTCCTGACAAATGGAAAAATGCTAAGGTTGTTCCAATTTTAAAACCAGACAAAATTCCTGCAGAAGCTTCTAGCTATCGTCCAATCAGTTTGCTTTCCTCCATCAGTAAACTTTTTGAAAAGGTTATTTTGAACAGAATGATGGCCCACATCAACGAAAATTTCGGATTCCACAATGGACATTCGACCACTCATCAACTTTTACGTGCAACAAATTTGATTCGTTCTAACAAATCTGATGGCTATTCTTCTGGTCTTGCTCTTCTAGACATAGAAAAAGCATTCGACAGTGTTTCGCTTGATCGTGAAATTAAAAAACTTTGATTTTTTTTTAAGGCACCGACACGTTAATGCTTCCAGTGGGCATTTTGCCCTTTGAAGGAAGCACCACACTAGACAACGGACTAGCATGCAACGCCCAGTGGCACAGTCGGAAAACATTCCTCACGAAAAGTTTTTCCGGCCTGAAGCGGGAATCGAACCCACACTCCTTAGTACGATGCGGCTAAATACCTGGTGACACTAACCACACGGCTACGAAGCCCACATTGTTAGAATAATTCAAAGTTATCTGTCAAATCGTACACTTCAGGTTAATTATCAGAACTCCAGGTCTGAAAGACTTCCAATAAGATCTGGTGTTCCTCAAGGCAGCATTTTGGGACCAATATTGTACAAAATTTTTACATCTGACTTCCCTGAGTTATCTCTGGGATGTCAAAAAAAATTGTTGCGGATGGCACAAGCCTCTCTTCCAAAGGACGAAGCCAGCGTGTCATTTGTTCTAGATTGCAAAGAAATAGTTTGGATTCCACTTTTGTTTTTTTCAACCTTGTTCTTGATTGGAAGTTACGGAAAAAATGCTAATAAAATGTGAAAAAACTCTTCGAAACTATGTGCTGCGATCTTATAGTTGGAAACCCCTGCCTCGCACAGCATTCCGTCGATATGATAGCGCATGTACCATATTCGCTTTGAATGACAGGTCCCGATGACATATTTCGAAATCGGTACATTTCCACAATGTTGTTTCTTTTCCGCTCTTCCCGTCGCGTCCAATCGTCTTCCTGCCCGTCTTAATATTGGATCAGGGGTGCGATGATGGGCAGCTTATGATACCACTTCGTCGTCGTGTTCGAATGGTGTTGACGGGCCAAGTGGCGGCGAGGACGAATAGTTTTCTATTGTAACATCAACCAACCACGCACTCTCTCTCTCTCATACACAAACACATATCTTGGTAAATGTACCACATTATCTGGTCGCCGTCCTTCTTCGCGGTTTGTCCCATTGGACTTCCATGGCGAAGAAACGAACAACTTCATGCTTACGGACAATTTCCTTTTACAAATGGATCGAACGGATCAATGACTCTCTCTCTCGCTCCATCTCTCGCCCCATGTCTGGTGGGATCAATCGATTGATCGTTTGATTTGCTGCGCTGCGTTCCACAGTTCGAGAATAGAACGCAGGGTTCAGCTCGTTGCAATGAAATGCAAGAAAAGTGATGCATCGCCTCTCTTGTGATTTTTCCATCCATCAAACCTGCGCACAGTGGTGCTTGAGTGCCCCCCTCAATGTGATTTTTGAAAGATATTTTTTTTTGAGCATGAGCCCTCGATACTTAACTTCATCTGACCAATTTATTGAAGCCTTTCTGATTGTGACACATGTCGATTTGAAGGTTTCAAATAAATAACTTTTAATTAATAAGTTGAATTTTGGAAGTATCAGGAGAAATCTTCCATTTTTGCAAGTATGAAGACAAAGTATCCAAACTTTTTTTGCAATCTACCACAGATGACACGCAGGCTTCGTCCTTTGGCAGAGAGGCCTGTATCATCCGTAAACAAAGATTTTCGACATCCCTGAGGCATCTCAGGTAATCAGGTAAATGATTTATGACCACTTTGCAGATCAAATGGAACCACTGTGCTGCGGTGCCGCCGGTCGTTGCCGTCGGTTGAATCCTAGGGATTGGGTCGGGTGAAGATTTGTGCAATCTGATCTCTAATCGAGAGGTGGGATTTCGCATGAATTCGAGATGAGCTTTGTGTGGACTGTCATTCAGTTTACTTTTTCTCTCCGGGACTACAAGGGCCTGGGATTTGCGATATGCTTCCCTGGACACGACGTGGCCATCGCATCGGCTTGGCATTCTGTCGGGGACCTATCATTGTCATCATCATCATCATCAGAAGTAACAAGAACCTCTATGGGTTATTGAGGCCTGCCAGAGATTGATCCTAGGCGACAACGATGTCAATTGAGCGCGAACGGAGATGAAAAGTAATCCCCGCCACCCTTTGAAGTCCCCCACCTTCTCCCCCATTCTTCGATCGGGAACGAGAGATAGCCCCAGCGTCGATTGAGAAGACCGGTGACAGGTCTTCTTCGGCGGGAAAAGTGTCTTTAAGGAAATGAAGATTCACGATTTCCACGCGCGGAGTTTGATCTGTCATCCGGATGGAGATAGCTCTGCATCAAGATCACCACAATGAGTGAGTGACTGACTGACTGAGCGAAATGTGGCTTCAGTGGGAATCGATCATCGCCTATCGGATTCTGAGAGCGGACGAGTGATTGCAATCATTTTCGCTTATTGTATGGGCTGGGAAGCAATTGATTGCGTTTAAATTAGATTGATTCTGAAAATTATTTATTTAATTGGTGTTTAGATTCGAGGTTATGTATGACAGAATGTAGATTTAGGATGCTTTCTCATCTCAAACAACTAATTTGGTTTATTATGGTGTAAGAGATCATTTTATGAGCTCATTCTGTTATAAAGTTACGACAGAACCTCAAATGTTACACGAGATATTTTTAGTTCCGTGGAGGAAAACTCGATTGCTATTAAGGAGACAAAACAAAAAATGCTAAAATTGAGCATTTTGTGCGCTGTTGTTAATCCAAACGGCACTGTACATGCTCATTACTCTAATGTTCACCTTTAGTTACTCTAGGAACTTCTTTGGGATTCCTTAAGGATTTATCTTCCAACTCTTTAAAAAAATTATTCTAAAATTCTTCCAAGAGTTCTAACCAATATTGTTTGTCTGGGATTCTATGTGAATTCTTTGCTTCAACTGTAGGACATCAATCGAATATTCCAAGATTTAATAACGCCCTGGAGTGATTTGACCTTGTTCCATGTAAATAAGTTGCATTTTAACGCCCTGTGGGACAATTGTCAAAATGTATAAACGCCCTCCACTAATTTGACCTTGTCTTACGTAGATCAGGTGCACCTCAATGCCCTGTATCGATTAAAAATTTCAATCTGTATCGATGCCCTGGAGTAATTTGACCTTGTGTCACGTAGATCTTAGATTAGGTGCATATTAAGGCCCTGTAGGACATCAATTGAAAATACCATGCTGTATCATCGTCCTGAAGTAATTTGGACTCGTGTCATGTAAATCAACGCCCTGTTCGATATCTATTTTCCTTGTATTTTGACCTTGATGTCTTACGTAGATCATGTGGAACTTAATGCTCTGTTTCCATTGAAAATTCCAAGCTGTATTAATGCCCTGGAGTATTTTGACCTCATACTATGTAGATCAAGTACATCTCAACACCCTGTAGGACATAAATTAAAAATTCCAAGCTTTAGCAACGCCCTGGAGTAATTTGGCCTTCTTTCACGTAGTTCAGAAACATCTTAACGCTTTGTATAACATCAATCGATCAAGCTATATCAACGGTCTGAAGTGATATGACTGAATTTCATATTGATCTTTGTGAGATCTGGAGCATATTTACGCCCTGTTGAAAATCAATTGAAATTTCTTAGCAGTATCAACGCCCTGCAGTAATTTGACTGGAGTAACTGACTTATTCTATGACGCCTTGTATTACATTAATTGAAAATTCCAAGCTCTGTCAATATTCTGCAGTAATTTAACCTTAGTCCACGTTTATGAATTGAATCGTAGCGCCCCGTAAAAATCAATCTTTTTTTTTAATCTGTATCAACGCCCTGAAGTGATTTTACCTTGTTTCACGTAGATAAGCTGCAACTTAACGCCCTGTAGGAAACCAATCAAATTTTATTTGCTTTGTGACCTTAACTAATGTATATCAAGTGAAGAGTAGTGTTTGGTTCTTTCCGTTTTATATGTTGTTTATAATATCTATAGTTTGTCTTTACTATTCATCAAACGATTGTGCAACTTTTCCACGAAAGTCCTTTCCGCAGACAGTTTCTAGAATAACCCTTTTCCTAGAATGCCATTTTTCCGAATGGTTTGTCTCTTCGAGAAGTGATGCTGTTCATGAAGGTGCAAGAATAGTTCTCAGATGACTGGTCCGTTCACTACCCTGAGTTGTGAAACGGGATCCCTTAATTTAATGGATATTACTATGGCTGTATGCGCTTGATCTCTAATATTCGGTATTGTTAAAGAAAATGTTGGTGTAATTATCTCGAGAAATCCTTCGATAAAAGCACGTGATCATTAAGAAGTCCAAGACCACTCTCGAAGTTCGATGAAATATGGTATAGTTAGAAAATGAAAGAATCTTCAACTTATATGTTCTTATGACAGTCAGTTAATATCCTTGTTTTTTTCTGGACCAATAATTTTCATGTGATAGTGATACATTTCATAATCAAGTATGCATTTTTGTGTTTTTAAATTTGATGAAATAGGTTTGAAAACCAACTGTTATTGATACTTGGTAATTCCAAGATTCACTAATATATCTATCGTAAAACTACCGTTTTGCTTCGAAATCCAGACACCTAAGAGGCAGTGCAACTTCAAACTTGAATTTCATAAGCAAATTCTTGTATATCTAGAAGCTATAAAATATTTCCACACCGTACATAGTTCAATTTTTGTTGCTGTGTAAAGAAAAAAACAATGTTTGAGGAAAATCTCACTACCGTGGTGAATCAAAATCCGGACACTCTGGTAACTTCTACTGAATACAATGTGAATTTAAGGCGAAGTAGGCCGTCATTGAAATTTGTACGCGTCGTTGATGATTGTTACTTATTCATCTCTAGATTTCGAATCACAGAAAATCAGTTGGTTTTGCACTGACACAGCTGAAAAAGTATCAGCATACTTTATGCATGTTAGCGCGTACAGTGATACTTTTTCAAGTCAATATAAACTATCAAGACTGAGTTTTATCACTTTGAAATGCAAGCTGAAAAGTCATCATTGATGCCAAAACGAATGACGGGCTACTTAGCCTTAAATAATTATGTGGTTTTAATGATTCACATCTGAGCTTTATAACATTGCTCATGATTTGACTACAATTTGATCTAGTAGCCATTGTCATATAATTAATGAAAATAAAAATAAAAATCAAACATCAGTTTGACACCATTATATCGTAGTGCAGTTTTCGTAGTTCAAGTCATTCAGCAAAACAAAGAGCGGTCAAGTTAACGATAATTAATTTCAATGACATTGTGTGCGAATTGTTGCAAATCATAGTTTGTGTTTAAATATGTTAGATAAATGATTGGAACACTTCAAAACTGTGAAAAAAAGTGTAAAATGACATTTTTTCATGTGATAAGTGAGTGTCCGGATTTGTGAACCATGGATTTGAAATCCGAACGCTATACATTTAACTTGTAGTTTGCTTGAGTGAACATCTATTTTGTAATAAAAATGCACTTTATGATGACGATTATTGCAGATTATTTGCTCGCGGCTACAACCAAAAGATATGAGTAACCGAAATACAGAATAATTATGATTATTCATTTTTAAAAATATTATTATGTGCTTCCCTCTATTTAACAACAGAAAATATGATAGAATAGCCAAATTTAAATTGAGTTTTCTTAAATTGATTTGAATTAAGCTGGTTCAAACACGGATGTCCGGAGATTGATTCAAGAATGTCCGGTTTTTTGATTAACATGTACGGATTTGAAAACAAGACATGTGCAATAAAAAACATTATTTCCATATTATATTCGTTATTTTAACTAGAATATTTGAAATTATAATCAAGATAAAAGTCGAAACGATTCGTGACACGGTAGTGTGTTAATCAAATCTAATTCAAATATATTGATATTGGAATTAGATCACGCTGTACCGCTTAAGCTTCCGGGTATTGATTCATCACGGTAAAATAAAAAAGTTCCATTGTATGTCTTGCTTTGAAATCCGGACATCGCTTTCGAGCTGATTCAAATTCCGGACACATTTGCTTCGGATTCCGGACACTCTTATTTAAATAAAAACTTTCAGTATTGACTATTAAACAGTCCAAACTAATGTGAAAAACAAAGACAAATCACACAACTCTCTTCTATCGCCGCATGAGATTCAGTGACGTGCGATATCTGGAACTTAACGAGACACATTCTTTTCAAATTATTTTTCCGAAACGGAAGGTAATAATTTAGTTTTTTTTACCGAATGTTCTCTAAATCACTTTAACAATCATCAATTGTCCATTTTGATCATTATGATTAAAATAGAGGCACATTTTAAATCACAATTTCGGATGTCCGGCTTTTGAAGCAGCTGAAAATCATGCTTCGTAATCCGGATACTTGAATTTAACCATTAATAAAGAAATGTTCATATAAATACCGGTGAATTTCAGTAGCTGGCAACAAAAAGACACTTTTTTCTCCTGTTAGTCACGTTTAACAACACAGAAACGTATGTTGACTATGAAAACTTCGAGCACATATCCAAGCACCAACCTTAGGAAATTGTTTAGGTATCCAGCGGAAAATCAACTGACGATTTCACGCGCAGTTTATTTTTATTTTTGTTTTTATGATTTTAAAGCCTACTGCGATACGTTGACATTCACAATAAACATTTAAAATCAAAGAATCGAACTGAGTGTTAACATTACAGTTACACTTTCTTAAACATGGCAAAAAATAAGAAAATGGTCAAGGTGTCCGGCTTTCGAAGCGTCCGGCAATTCGACGCAAAAGATAAAACCATTGCGAAATACATTGAAAACCAGAGAAATGGTTGACTTTTTCCATATTATTATTACCTCAACAGCGATTTTTACTTGTAATTTAAGCCATATATTTGGCTGAAAATCAAACACTTCTTCTTTATGAAAAAAAAATAGTTCAAATTTTCTAGATGTTCTGGTTTTGGAAAACTCAAGAAAATCTTACTAAACTTAATTATTTGATTCATTTTTTTCAAAGAAAAAATATTATATTTTTCTCTAAGTATGCCTCATATATTACTTTACGTAGGGGGATTAGGGGCATAATGAACATACGGGGCGAAATGGACACCCTCTCAATATCTGATAATACACATATTTCATAAAAAGTTCATTCACTGCATGAAATCTGTAATGCATTTGAAATGCTTGACGGTAAAAAAAAAATTTTTTTGCTTCAATTGTTCTTTAAAATTTGAATTAAAATTTTTCTCAGTTTCAAATTGGCATATAAGCACGACCGTGGAAGAATCTAATTTTTGAGCAAAGTAACGAACCCAGAAAGGTTCTTTTTAGCTATTATGATTGAGGGAGAGTCCTTTTGTATATCGGAATGATTGACAGTCATTGAATATGTTGGAATAACTAAATTTCATACAGGTGTTCATTTCGCCCCGATACCTTTTTACCAGCCTTGTTTTCGACCCAATTTTCTATCTCGCTTTTCTGACATATGATATGATTTTTATCACTATGAATGAATGTGGCACGTCGTACTAACATCAAACTTGAAAACTAGCCGGGGGTAAATTAAAAACATTGCCATTTAAGGGTCTTAAAACGAACATTTGCTTAACGTGTCCATTATGCCCCTAATTCCCCTACAAACATAATCAAACATTCGAAACATAGAATCTCAGGTATTGATTTATTTATGTTTAACTTTAAAATTTTTCTTCGCATTCTAGTCAAGTCTACATTTTTTTCTGGTCTGACATGACTGAGAATACGCATAATATTTCGTTGAAAATGTTCCGAGTTACGGTTGAGTAATAATCGCTGAAACGCGGTTACCATCGGCATATATAATATGAATTACAGTTTGCATCGTATTTTGCCTAAATTTTATAAAACTAGAGGAGAAGCATTTAGGTTGACTCAAATTGCTGGACCGTAGCTTGATAGTTGGCAAAAAAGCTCAGTTTTTGATAAATTCTATGTATTTCTTCTCGTATCTTCTTCTAATATATTCCCTGAAACACAAACAATTTGAGAGAGACACAAAAACGGTTCTATGTGGCTTTTAGATTGGCACTAGATGATTCCTTTTACACTGAGTGATAGATTCTACAAGACTAAGTTTATTTCATGGATTTTGATTTCTATTTGAATGGTACATCGTAATAGTATAAGTCTAGGAAATAGTCACATAGCATATACAGTAGGTATTGTTAAGGTAGATTCAATTGTTACTAGGGCAAAATAACATTCACTTTTAACATCAGCTTGTGCCCCAATGCGCTATATTTTGGAGTCTGTAAGTGATAGGATATATAGGATCTATAGATCCTGGACTCAATAATACGTACGTTAACAGTTTGTTATTAGGAACCAGTTTGTTCGTTCACAAAAATTAAAGAAGGAACAAAATATTTCTAAGAATTTTATAAATCTAATCATTAAATTGGAACATTGACAGCTGAGACAAAGTTTTTTCAGTTCAGTGGCGCGGAAAATGAGTAGAATAGGTAGGACTACGCACGAAAACACATGTGTAGGACAGTCAAAGGATTGTCCTACCCACGATTCAACAAAACAAAGACACTAAATCAGCAGAAACTAGATCAACGTCGTACTTATTTTTATGGAGAATGGAAGATATGATATGAAAAGTTTTTTCATTGTATTCTCATTCCTAGTAAAGTATGACATGGTTTGTACATGACCCCAAAAAGTTCTGCCTCGTAAGAAGAACGATTGAGAATATTAGTAATGAAAGTCCTGGGAACAAACTGTAATAATTGCTACAAGAAATTTCTTTAACCGTTATGAAAACAAATGGAGCAATCCTTTATGGCATTTCTGAATGAATCAATAGATGGTTTCTTAAATATTTCTACCACCAATCCGGTATATGTTCTGGAACAAAATGCCGTGAGCATTCCTGGAAGTTATTTTTGAGTAGTTTCTGGAACATTCATAGAGAATAATCAGAAAATTATTGAAGAATCTTTGGATGAAGTAATTGATTAATCTAATACCAGTAGGTTTTCAGAGCAATTCCTAAAGATCTCCCATAGCACACTGTATAGAAGTTCTTGGTTGATTCAGAATTGCCTTAGAAATTTCTGGGTTTATTTTCTACTTTATTCCTCAAAAATTATTTGATCAAATTCCTACTGATATTTTGTGGCATCAATCATACAAATATTTAGGGCAGATTATGACGATTTTTCAAACAGATTTTTTTTTGCAGAATTGTTTCAAAAATTCTAACGAAATATTTGATGGAGTTTCTGCGCGATGAAACATTTTTCATACATCTTTTGTTTCTCCTGAAAACTTCTACGAAAACTACACAAGTACACAGAATTTTTGCTGTTCATCCATTTTCAGATATAAATGAGAAAAATAGAACAACCTCACTGATAGTAAAGGCAAGAAATTTGGTCTATTTTTTTAAATTGGTTTGATAAAATTGATTTAAAAAGGATATAAATGCAAAAGATATTCAACTTTTTTAATATGAATGCTAACAAAACTGGATCCAATAAATAATCTACAAGACAGGACTGATAGTAGCTTTGTATAAGACACTTGGTCTCTATTTTTAAGCAAGTCTCTAAAAAGTGTCTACTTTTAATGGAAGGTCCTAAGAGTATCTATTTGAACTGAAACAGTCTCTAAAATCTCTCTTATTCCTTATTCTACTTGCATTGAATCCTGATACAAAATTAGACAGGTTCCATAGAAACTTTTGGGTTCGACAGGTACTTCAAAAATGTCGTCTTAGATTTCCCAAGGAAAAGCTTCAGAAATTGTTATAGTAATTTAATTAGGAATTATTTCAGGGACTTCCACAGGGTTCTCTTCAGAAATTCTTTCAGAGGGTTTTCGACCATTTCTCCCAGAAACTCTTGCACCAATTTTTCAAAGGAAGTTTCGATGAATTTTTCCAGAATTAGCTCTAGGAAATCCTTGAGAACTCCAATGCTAGTACCTCTAGTATAACTTTGATTTTTTTCCCACAAGTATCCTGAAATTTTCTCCAGATAATTCCCATGCAACCAGAGAAGGTTTATTTAAGTTTCAACATTAGTTTTTATTACAGCAATTCTTGCAATAATTTCTCAGACTGTTCCAAAAATTTCTATAGATTTACTGCTCAATGTTTTTCCAGAAATTTCTTTAGAAAACCCTGCAGAATATCATCCCGAGATTCTGTTGATTTTTTTCGATTATCTTAGAAAATAATCTTTGAAATGTTTTAAATTTTTTTAAGAGTCTAGGAGTCATTTCAGAGATCGTTATTCATTAAGGGTGACTAACCTAAGTTTTATTAGAGGTTACTAAGGGATTTTTTTTAATAGGGCAAACGCTCCCTTAGTGGAGGTAGCTCCAATAGTGGAGGCAGTGTGTTTTGGCATGTTTCGCACTAATAAATCATTGTGTGATATTTTTCTATGACGTACGATGCAAAAATAATACAAGTAATAGTAATAAAAATAGTAATATTAATATTAATAATAATATTAATATTAATAATAATAGTAGTAATAAGTATTCATAAAATTTAAAGGTAAAACTGTTCAAAACAACAATTTAGCTCAAAATTGTTGCTCCTTTGTACCTATAGTGGTGCACCAATACAAATAGTGGAGGGTCCCATAAAAAAATCAATGGTTTGCACAACTAAAGGAACCATTTTTAAAACATACCTCCACTGTTCTATATATAGTGTTCCTATTATTGGTGCAAGGCTTTTTGCAGGAAAATTTCAAATGAAACGTGATTTTATACGTTTGCATTATAGAAGGATTAGAACTCTATCGACTGAAACGTTAAAATCATATATTTCATGATTTGGTTCCGGGTCATTTGGCCGAACGCCATTTGGCCCAAAGGGTCATTTGGCCGAATGCCATTTGGCCGAATGTCATTTGGCCGAATGCCATTTGGCCGAATGCCATTTGGCCGAATGCCGTTTGGCCGAAATTGAAAATAATAGATGATAGATAATAGTTAGCATGACTTTTTAATGAATTTCAAAGAACAATTTATTATTTAAAAATGGATAAATCATCATGTATGTACTGCTCTTTAGTATAAGTTCAAGAAATAGTCAATACTAAAAGAAGAACATCCTTAATGAAAGCAATTATTAACTTCTCTGCTAGTGGTAATAGCAGCCAGCAGAGGTTTTCGCATTGCGTTTGCGTTTGACAGTAACTAAAATACAGTTTAAGACTTATTCGTCCTTCTGTAGCATCGGTTCGCTTCAATGTTTCGAATCGTATTAAGCGACTCTATTCATAGTTCTAGCAAACACGAGTTTTGGCTTCTTCTTTTCTCGACGGAGAAACAGTGAGCCTATTTGACGTTCACTGAATCGATTTATTGATATACGAAAGCAACGGTGCAGAGTTAAATCTTGGAGGAGAATGAAATTTTACCTATTTAAGTTAACCCTATTGCTAAAATAATATGTTTTTAATAAGACTTATTCAAATATGGAAAAACAGCCTATGATCAAAAGAAGGAAAAGTCTCTTATAAAAATTAAAGCAGGTGTAATGCAAATAATTATTATATCAGTATAACTACAAAGAACTGCCGATAATTTAAAGAAGGTAAAATTCCCAATAAAAATATAAGATTTATTATTGCCAATAGTTATGGAACCAGAACGAATCGTTTTAATTATTCTCTTGGAGCACTAATATAGCGACAAATATGACGTTCGGCCACATTATCGAAATCAACGAGTGAATTACCTGATTAGTTATTGGGCCATACTTATGACTCCTACTTATCAGCGTTTAAGCAATTTTTTTCGTGATTCGGCCAAACGACATTCGGCCAGATGGCCCGTTCAGCCAAATGGCGTTCGGCCAAATGGCCGGACACCCATGATTTTATCATCATGTTTTAGCAGTTTTTCCTTAGGTGCACCACTAATGGTACATTTGCCCTGTCTCACAGATTCATTTTTTAGAAATATTACCTTGGTATTTCTTGGCATAAAATCTTGGAGGAGTTATGAATTTGTTGAAAAATTTATCGAAGAATTTTTGGGGGACTTCTAACGATTTCAGATTTTTTTTAGAGAAATTCCATTTCTGTTCCAAAATTCAGGTTGAAGTCTTGATGTATCCTAAACAAAATTCTTGCAGAAATTCCCTAGGAAAATTTGTGGAAAAATTCCTAAGGAAATGATAACTTAATGAACTCTTTTAGAAATTCATGAAAAAACACATACATTACTCCTATTAGATTTCATTTTGTTTTCTTGGTTCCTTTTAGGTCTCTTTTTGGCAAGTAATCTTCAATTTCCTATGCTTAATGCACTCAGTCACTACCAACCCGACGAAAAGCTTTCTTAGTCTAGTGGTAAGGCTGGCATAAAAATGATGGGTTAGCAGCAAAGGGGTATCAGTGACAAAATAAACAAGTTTTGCGATAATCTACTCTGATTTTTTTCAGTAATTTTTCATTTTATACAAATTGTATGGAAGTCAAAAAAAAACAAACCAGTCTTCCAAAAATTATGTTATTTTTTAGTTGAACGGAATAGTCACCTGAAAATTTCGTTGGAAAGCTTGGAAATAGTAGAATTTTCTCAAATCAGTTCAACTCAAAACGACCAAAATGCTTTGTGTTTGAGTCCCTCAAATATAGTAACTTTCAATTGCCGGCCCAGGGTTTTTTGCTTACGTTTGTCATACCCATGGTCTCAAACGTGGGCGCGCCTCTGATTCAGCTGAAATAAGCTTGAAAATAATCAGCTCAACTTTTTTCAGAAGGTTCAAGTATTTATTTATCTATGTAAATTAAAATGGAACAATGTATGTATGGCACGAGTTAGCGCTTGAGAACGGGTTAAGGTAATTGAATAATTCTTTCACTGTTGCCTTTAATGAAAACTCTGACTTGTTTGTGCGAGCAATATATCAGAAAATTATTCGGAATGATCGAAAAAGCGAAAGAAAACTAAGTTGTCGTTTTGTATTTAATGGCGTTTCTCAGCTTGATCAATACTTGATTTCAAGACGAAGTTTGGTGGGACTTCTAGTTACTGATAAAAATCCTGTAAAAATTCATTTTATGATTTCTACACAATAATTGTCCTAAAAATTGATTAAAATTTTCTCCAAGTGCTTTTCAAAATATTTTTGTAGAAACTCATTTGAAATTTTAATAAAATTCTCCAAAAATTAGATCAGAATTTTTTCTACTAATATCCCGTTCAATTTTTTAAGGAGCAAATGATATTTTGATGTATTTACTTGAGATTCTGTAGACGAAGTAAGGGGTATTCATCGATAAACCCTATTAGAAACATTAGATGAATTCTTTGAATAATTCCCAACATATCCTTTGAAGTGCAATATTTGAAAGAATTTTGAGTTTATTTGAGGGCATACTTTGGAAAAAAAAATTTTGTTAGAGAAATCATACGAGAAATTATCAATTTAACATATTAAACATAAACTAAGTGGTAGTTCATTTTACCAAAATATAATGAAAGCCTATTTCATATTTTTTTGTAAATTTCGTAAATGATTATGTAATATTTTTTCAAGGAACTTTTTAAGGCATCAAAAATAGTCTCTAGATAAAATTATTAATCGCAAATCTGTTTTTTTTTTTCTGGAAATTCCCTGGAGAAATTCATGCAGGAGCCGTTTTAAGTAATTCTTTGGTAAATTTTGGAAGAAACCCGAAATAAATCTGTAAACATCCTGAAGAAATCCCACTCAGCTTTCTGAGAAATATTCCATGAATAGTATCTAGTAATAGCTTAAGGTACATTTCTGGAAAGAACCCTGGTGTAATTTTTGCATAAATTCAAGAAGTAAATATTTACCATGAATTTGAGGAAATATCTTGTGAAATCACAGCCTAGAGCAATGCTTTGAGGTTTTCTTAGTGAAATTCTTGGCCAAATACTTGAAAAAATTCACTCCTCAATGGTCGGAATCGACAACTTAGCAGCAAAGAAGTGTTTTTCAGTTCTCGTCAATTTTAGACGTATGATGTCTTCAAAGAAGTTTTCATAATTGAGTTTTGCATCTTCTAAGGAGAAACCTGAATAGGGTGGCCCTAATTTAAGCATAAATTACTTATAACTCAAACTTTTTTGTTTGATGCAATATGTGGGTGCGTTCTTCTGCAAACTTATAGATAATGTTTTTTGAGCAACTTTGTCGAAGACTCTTTTGATCTAACTCTTCATTTGAGCTAAGTAAATTGATTTTGAAAGGTTTGGCTCATGATGACTCTAAAAATCAGTTTTTTGGTTAAACTTTTTTGTTTTCAGTTTTACGTGAAGTTGATTCAAAAAAAAATCTTTTAACGGCATTCTAAAGGTTATTCATTAGACAACTTTTGCTGTAAAAACTATGAGAACGTCATTTTTGTAAATTGAGAAAATACACTTAAAAATCTCGAAATTCGCCTGTAACTCACGATATTTTAAACTTATTGGAGCTTAGCAAAGTTGTAGGTTTGAACCAGATATTCAACATACACAACTTTTTTGGAGAAATGTGTTACAAAAAATATAGAAATGATGATACCATTCAGATAAAACGTGTATCATTACTTCCACTACATCTCTTCTGAAGATCACATTCACATAAAACTAGAAACACAGTATGTACTTTATGTACTGATTGACATAGAAAACATTTTTTCCAGCTAAATTGACTATTCGGGCCATTGTACACTCATTAGTCTTGTATTGATTTTTCGATAACCTCAGAAATGAACAAACTAATTCAAACTAATTCAAACTAATCTTAATTCCGGAGGAATTTCAGAAGTTAATTAAATGTATTTCATACTTTTCGACAAACCCCTGATTGCGTTCAGGAAATTCTTCTTGATCTTTGTGGCATAAAGTTCCATCTTGGATAGAGCATTCATCTCATCTTAGTATTTATTGAACTCTTCACTAATAGCTTTTTTTTTTGCCAAAATTGCAATTAAAGATGGTAATCCAAACCATACCTTTTCAGCATGTCAATCTATCCAGCAGGATACTTTTCACAAAAATGAAAACTAATACCGTATCGTGCGTGTACCAATTGCGTACCATAGCGTACCTTGCGGGATTTTGAACGTACCTCACGTTTTCATCAAAAACGGTGATCCTGCTGAATAGATGGTCGATTTTTTGAAAATCTAGGCAAACCGTTCCGATTTTTTCGGAAAATGCATGTACCAACGACGTACCTTCCGGATCTAACCTCGGTTTTAAATGTACCTCAAAATTTTCCATACTTCCTTATATAAACTTTTTTAAATCGCTTTATATGTTTGATAATTGCCCAGAATCGGATTCCTTATGAAATTTTAGCCCGAAAACATGTAAAAAACTTTATACTTAAGTTGAAATTTGACAACTTTATGGCAAAAAACGTAATCTTATGACGCTATATGTGAGATTTCGAATAAACCCCTTAATATATACTACAAGATGTGTTCATATAATTGCCTGGATGTATGCAACAGTCAACATTAAACATAGAAGCACATACCAAATATTAGCCGTGATGTGAACGGGTTTAATATGTAACCTATAGAAAATATATGATACCTAGGGATACTGTACACTGTACTCACATTGAACGTACCTCGATATATTTCATATTTTATGAATAATTTGTATGCATATGAAGAAACACCCATATATAGAGGTTTCAGCCAAAATTGTTTAAGTACGTTGCATAATTCTTAGTTAACTGTACTTAAGTCACCTGAAAATCATTTAAAGGTTCGTAAACTACATTCCCACTGTACTCACATTGAACGTACCTCGATATATTTCATATTTCGAGGTACGTTTAATGTGAGTACAGTGGGAATGTAGTTTACAAACCTAGGAATGATTTTCAGGTGACTTAAGTACATTTAAGTAACAATTATGCAACGTACTTAAACAATTTTGGCTGAAACCTCTATATATGGGTGTTTCTTCATATGCATACAAATTATTCATAAAATATGAAATATATCGAGGTACGTTCAATGTGAGTACAGTGGGAATGTAGTTTACAAACCTAGGAATGATTTGCAGATGATTTTAGTAAACTTTACTGCATTACATTAAACTTTTCTAATATATCATAGATGCTACTTATGTATCCCTAGGTATCATATATTATCTATAGGTTACATATTAAACCCGTTCACATCACGGCTAATATTTGGTATGTGCTTCTTTGTTTAATGTTGACTGTTGCATACATCCAGGCAATTATATGAACACATTTTGTAGTATACATTAAGGGGTTTATTCTAAATCTCACATATAGCGTCATAAGATTACGTTTTTTGCCATAAAGTTGTCAAATTTCAACTTAAGTATAAAGTTTTTTACATGTTTTCGGGCTAAAATTTCATAAGGAATCCGATTCTGGGCAATTATCAAACATATAAAGCGATTTAAAAAAGTTTATATAAGGAAGTATGGAAAATTTTGAGGTACGTTTAAAACCGAGGTTAGATCCGGAAGGTACGTCGTTGGTACATGCATTTTCCGAAAAAATCGGAACGGTTTGCCTAGATTTTCAAAAAATCGACCATCTATTCAGCAGGATCACCGTTTTTGATGAAAACGTGAGGTACGTTCAAAATCCCGCGAGGTACGCTATGGTACGCAGTTGGTACACGCACGATACGGTATTAGTTTTCATTTTTGTGAAAAGTATCCTGCTGGATAGATTGACACCTTTTCAGCATGGCTTTGCTTTGTAACTTAGGACGTTATCACTTAGCTAAGGAAGTATCTCCATGGAGAAGATGTCCAGATATACTTCTGGAGGATTAAAAAGAATTTTTTGCATGTGTTCATTAGTAAATGCGTGAAGAAATTCTCTGAAAAATATGCACATGCGAACAAACACTTGGAGGAATTGCTATTATTCTTCCTTTGTTGGAATTCCAGGCACAACTCGTGAAGATTTATTAAAGAAGATCTGAAGAATATAAATGAAGTTATTGCTTAGAATAGAAAAGTGCCTCCAGAAACAATATTTTAATGAAGTTCTTGAGTAACGCATACAGCAATTCATGAAAAATCTCAGAACAAACACATAGAGAATTATGAAGAACCTTGCCGAAACCCTATGAGTTTCAGAACAGGTTTTTTTTTGTAGAATATTCACAAGATACGTTACAAACTGTTCATGAAACCTTCGAATGATTTCTGTAACACTGATTGTTCGGTAGTCTGTAAGAATGCCTCAAACGAGGAGTTAATCATGACGATAATATAAAAAGTCAAATATTGGATAAATTTCCGTAGTTAGCAACAAATTTCGATACAAATGAAAATGTTTTCGTAAATGAAATCAAAGATGCAAAGATTGATCGTATAAGATATTGAAATATATTTTATTTGGTTCTCTACAAGCAAATTTTGCAACATTGTAATGTTGATAAAACTAATGCCAGCGAATTTCTAGCACTAGTCGCCTCAACAGTAGTTTAAACCTAAGCATTTGCTTGAAAATAACAAACGGAGCATTATCAGACATTCTCCCCCCGATCAAGAATCGCCCTGGTAGTGAGTGGATTCCCTGCGCCCGGCTTCTCTGGAAACGCATTTTTTGCCGTAGCAACTCGCCAACTCCTCACCATCCGAGCCAGAGCTGCGGAGCGGCGTTGAACCGTAAACCAAGTGTGAAGAGAATGCGGGAAAGAAGGCACACACATAATTGATGAGAAATCGCGCGACCACTACCGCAAAACATGCTGAAGGGGGGAGCGGGAAGAACTCCATCCCCACCCCTTCCCACTACAACGAGAGCAGAAACAAGAATGTGGAGAAATGTGTGCTGAGTGTTGAGTTGGTGTGCGTGTAAGAGGGAGACACTGATCGATCGCGACAAGCCACCAACAAGAATCTCGAGAGGCCGGGTTGGGGAAGACGGGATAATATGCAACTCCTCTAAGAAAAAAATCAATTTTTATTGAGAATTTTGTCGAAAACCTTACTTTTATCAAGTTTACAGGGACGTCGCATAGACAAGCTCGAATCGTCATAGAATTTAAGCAATTGTATCTAAGAAATTGAAGTTAAAGAAATGTAAAAAGTTAACAATATTAAAACAGCGGAGTAGGGTAAAAATTTTGTCTGTCCCCTAAGAAATTTGCACTAATCTTCGCCCCTTCATACAAAAAAGTCTAAATTTGTATGTAGGGGGCAAAACTAAAGCAGGGCGAAGACTAATACATCAAATCTCTAATTTTCAAGAGCACAAATCTAGAGAACTAAACAGCCGTTCAAGCTAAAAGCTCTATCGATTGGTCACCACCAGCGTGTGACCAATCGATTTAGTTTTCAGCTCAAACCGCTGTCTGATTCTCTAGATTTATGCTCTTGAAAATGTGAGGTTTGGCTTCGATCTTCACCTCAATGTATGCAGCAGATACTATGCAGTCTTGTTAGAGTTTAGATTCTTGTACCATAATCTGATCTTCATCGATGGCTTCAGAACAACCATTTGGATGGCGTATTTTACTACACATTTACTTCCAAGGTTGTACATTGGTTCTGAATTCTTGATTTTTTATTTTTATGTGGAAGTTGTTGGGGGTATGCGGTGGCACATTTCACCCTGACGGCTCATTTTACACCAAGTTCCCCTCAAATCGATCGATCGATGGCGATCGAGGAAAACAGGGTGACGGGGGTTATTCAGAAGAGACGGCACACGTTCCTCTCGCCCTTCGGCGGATATGTGTAAATATGGTGAGAGGAACGATGTCAGCACAGATCGCAACTTGCGATCATCGCCCCAATAGATCGGAATTCCTGCTGGAGGCTCGTTAATGAGTTAGGTAGCTATTCCGGCGGCTGAGATCAGATTTTGACCAGCAATGGCTTTGCGATTGCTCCCACTGTGCGTTGTTCTTGAGGTGGATAGCGCTAGGCAGAGGAGAAGCGAACGCAAAAAGCGACCGGTTAAAACCACGACAGCGCGCTGGAGATGAATATTAATATTTGTTGAAATTGAATATAATAAAATTCTCGAGATAAGAAAATCGCGTTATAATCGAGAACGCAAGAACTCTGATGCCAGTATGCAGTTGCATGGACGTTGTCAGGATTTTCAGCAGGGTTGGTCGAACCACCTCAAAGGCATTTTTGAGAATCTGTGACAAAAGGACGAAAGATAAAACGTCGAAGGTTGATTTTTTTTTTGCATGAACTGCTTAAGAGTTAAGCAAAGAAGCTTGAAAAAAATCATCTAGGTAGCAAAAATGCATTTTTAACAGAACATGAATTTGACTCTTGAACAGAACACAGTTTGTGGCGTGTTCAGAACATGAGCAGTGAGCTGACAAATTTCGTTATCAATAATATCTAGATTCAAAATTATACGCGTTACAATGAAGCATGCTGGATTTGTATCATTAGGGCGTCTGTACCAACGATAGAGGTTACGGGTTACGAATAGTTACGGGTTGAGGAATAATAAATCGCTAAGAAATAACGGAAGCTCATTTTTCATTCCTAAATACGTCATTCGAAAGCTTTTCTATTCTATTTCACGTGAAAAATAATCTCAGAATGATAAAATCATTGAATCTTCCAAAACCGAGTTTCCTCCATTACTGGAACAACTTTTGTTGCTATAATAGTGGTTTTCATTGATTTGCCATTGAGACTCACTATCATAGGAACGCCCCACTGTTACTGGTGTACTCGTTTACACCAGTCAAGGTTTTTTTTTCTGCTACTCCCTTACTAATGTTAGAAAAATACATTTAAAAAAATTGCCTATAACACGCTTGAATCGTCTCTACCACTATTATTGGTACACACACTAGTATTGGATCAGCCACCCTGTATTGATCACGTGCGTACATATTTTTGTGATTTCTGCAAAGCATGTGATGAACTATAGCCAATGTGAACTTTGATCATGCTCACGCGTCTAATGGCAAAGAATACGAACTTGAACGGATCACGAGCAAATGTGTCTCTGCTAGGTATTTATTTTAAAGTAACTTAAAGTGTTCCCTCAAGAATTCCCCTAAGCATTTTCCTAAGAATATTTTAATAGGTCTTTCAGAGGCCCTTTTGAAAAATGTTTAAACAATTCCACCAAAAGTTGTTTCAAGCAATGCTCTAAGGTTTCATGGACTCAATTGTACTTCCTATGATGCTTATGAGAGATTCTAATGGATTCTAATTTCTCTAGGGATGTTTCCAATCATTTTTTTCCATAGAATATTGTTGGGAGGACTTTTCAGAATTTGATCGGATTTCAGAATTTTTCAAAATGAAACTTATTCCTCCAGCTTAAACAGGTTCGCATATCGCCTCCATTTTGTACTCTTACGCGCTACCGTAACGAGTTTGTACTAACTGAGCTATTGTTCACCCAGAGTTATTTGCTGAAAATCGTACAGAATGCACGATGCTGCCAAACACCATTGGGCCGAAAGGGTCAATTGGCCGAATATCACAAATGAATTCCGAAGCACAAAACGGACAATTTATTCATGGTATACATTTAACCAAAATATGACAAAACAACCGAAGCTGAAAGTGTAAAAATTGAAAGACTACCCAAGTAACCATTGAGCAGTTAAACAAGCATTCATTCAGCATTATATGCGCCTACCAAGCAAAGTATTAAATGCTCGCAAAACGTATATCTGCCTTTAGTGCTGCTTCAAAGCAGGGTTTGGTGAAATAACGGGCTGCTTCAATGCTACACCTTCAGGAACGTTGCAATTACTGTCAACAAATGTAACGCCTCCTGGAAAGAGCTGAACAAAAATAAATTATGTTATCCTTTTCTCTCCCGCGCTGGTCCTTGTCTTGGGTATTGGATGCTCTTCGTTGTTGTTGTACAATTTTTGCTAGCTGCATCTATATATTCGGAATTTGAACCAACGACCCGGTGTTTCGCAGAGTTGCCTTGGTGATATTCTATCCACGCTACAGGATATGTTACAGAGGATTTTATGCTGCGTGAAGATTTTCTACCCTTTAAAAGGTACGTTTTGTTTGCATTGATTTCTGCAGTGTGAATAAAACAGACAAATCATATCCCTCCCGCTGCTAAAAGATAAGCTGGTTATGTTTAATTTTCGATTAAACCCTCCGCCCGGTAAAGCAAAAGAGTGAAAGGTTTTCGCTGGCTGCTTCACACCATTAATGTTCATTTTGATCATATCCCCTATCGGTATCGGTTATTCTGAACTTCAGAGGTACTGATGTTTTCCTTGGCTTTGTGAGTGAGAAGGTGCGACATATTTTTGCGTTTTGTTCTCGCACATGTTGACAGTTCCTTACGACAATTCTTTTTAGTTCGAGGGCGATTTGCGATCTCTTTTAGTCATGGAGGTGACACAATTTGTCTATATAAACGAGGAAAGCGTGTGACAGAGACAAGGTATACTGCCAAACGAGTAACATATTATCTGTACGTCTCTAGCATGGCATTCATGCAGCAACAAGAAAGCATTTTGATTGCTTCGAAACTAAAACAGTTCGGGCAGTTAAAATGCTTATCAACAACATAGAGTTTTTCAATAGCAGTGCTTCTGCTGATTCAAGACAGCAAAGCAAACAAACTGCTTGATAGAGCAGCAAGCAGTTCAGATGCTGACAATAGTCTCTTGCACGGCTTATTCAAATGCTTACTGGTTACTTGGGTAGCCATTTACGAAATAAATGCAAATTCTCAGATGAAATTGATTTATACATTACGCCAGTATTTACTGTACAGGTAGAAGTAGAAAGAAAAAAATATGTTTGTTTTGATGAAGACTCTTGGACTTCATTACTCATTCAATAATTCTGAATTAATTAATTCAATAATTCATCATTCAATAATTCTGAGAAAAGTTAAAAAATTAAATTTGATAGAACATCCTATAACAAAAAAAATGAAAAGATCTTCTGAAAATATAAGCAATTGTAACAAAAATAATCACTCTAATAGTATACATTACTACAAAGAGTTGCTAATAAATTTAAGAAGAATAAATTTCTAAATAAAATATAAACGAATGTTTGCCAATAATAACTTAACAAGTAAAACTAGAAAGAAAAGCATGTTTAGAAGTAACGAAAAGTTTATTAGAAAAGAAAATAAAAAACAACTTTAGCACACTAGTTGCAATCAAAAAAATAACAGCCATAATGTAAAAGTCTCAGCACGATGTGCTAAGCAAACGAGTCGGTTTGATCTTTCTCTTAGAACCCTATTTAGTTATTAAGTTGTTATAGTTTTTAACATCATAAAATTCTACAAACTGAAAAGTTGATCAGTCTTTGAGCCGCACTTATAAATCCTACACATCAGCGTTGTAGCAATTTGATTGATTATTTCGTTTGTAATTTGTCCAAACAGCATTCGACCAAATGACCCCTTCGGCCAGATTCAAACAATTGACATTTATCCAAATGGCCTGTCATCTTATCCCTGGACACTCCACAACTCTCAACTAAGGAAGTGCATCTAGTGCTCTAAGCAGAGAAGTAGGCACTGCTCTTATAGGTATGTATCGAACGAGGAAAAAAAACACAGATGGGGCTGTCCATAAACCATGTCGTCTTTTCTACGGATTTTCAGAAACCGCCCTCCTCTCTCTAGGACTTTTTTCCATACAAAACTTGCCAGAACCCCCCCCCCCCCCCCTAACTCCACAAATTACCTCGTCGTTCATGGACGGCCCCAAACAGGAAGAAGCATTGAAAAAGGCTTTAGGACACTTCGTCGAATGCCATTTGCTCGAATGACATTTACTCGAATGACATTTACTCGAATGACATTTGGTCAAATGACATTTAGATGGAGGGCCATTTGGTCAAATAAATATTTGGTCAACAGTTTGTTTTAAGTAGATTGGAAGCGCATTAGCTATTATAATTATTATACAGGTCGGACTCGATTATCCGGGGGGATTGCTGTGCTCAACAACGGAAGTGAAAAAATTTCCGTCCGTCAAATTGAAGATTTTTCATGTTTTTGTATTGTTCAATATTTCAAAAGCAAATTTATTACGTTATTAAGCCCAATATAAAAGTGTGTGCATCAAGCCTGCTGCTTTTCCTGCTGCCGAATTCATTTGGTGTAAGTTGCGTTGGCTTGTGGATCAACAAGAAGCAAAATTCAGTGAGAGTTTCGGCGTCCGAGTACATACATAGCAGACAGAAGAATTTGCTAATAGACCAAGGCTCATAGAGGTAAAAAATGCTGTTTTTACTGACCACTGCAAAGTTACTGTTGATTGCCGCAAGACGAAGTCATTGGTGGTAACAGCAGTACCCACAATCAAGGAATACAAACACACCAGACGTTGGTATACTACTGGAATTTGGTAAGATAGTTTTTGATACCGTAATCCGGGGTATCATTGATCAGTGGGGTAACATTGATCGGAATGACTCATCTCGTAATAAGTTGGTATCCTCATTTATTGATAAAACATTTCCAAAGCATGAATGTTGCTTCTCTTTCTTATATTTATAAGCTATTAAAAATTGGGATTTTTGCATAAATTGCGTTAACTTTATGCCTAAAATTGTCAAGTTTGCGAAACAATGATTTCAATTGTTAAGGATGACACTACCGAAGATTCATGTCTCACATAAGTTCTGCAAGCGATATGAACAAGGAGCTGAGCTGAGGGTCGTGGGTTCGAATCCCACCGGTCGAGGATCTTTTCGGGTTGGAAATTTTCTCGACTTCCCAGGGCATAGAGTATCATCGTACCTGCCACACGATATTACGCATGCAAAAATGGTCATTGGCATGGTAAGCTCTCAGTTAATAACTGTGGAAGTGCTCATAAGAACACTAAGCTGAGAAGCAGGCTCTGTCCCAGTAGGGACGTAACGCCAGAAAGAAGAAGAAGAAGAATGAACAAGGAAAATGCGATTCTCACTAAAAATGGCATCGCCAAAAACGATTTCGCTGTCAAAGCTTTTACAAGTATATTCAACTAGAAAATATTAACGAATTCCTGTTAAGAATGTAGAATTCCCTTAGGAAATTGCCTACCTTTAGGCGTATTCCGCTGTTTGAGGTGTTTTTAATTTTAAAATAATTCAAAAGTAAATGAGATGTAAGCATTTGGACATCATAATTGGATTCAGGGGCCATGATTTTAGTAAGTAACGACATTTTCAACATTACCGAACGTTGTTCACATGGATGATCAATGTTACCCCATATCAGCTAAATGAAAAAATCACATAAAACATTTTTGTAAACATGCTTAAATCTTTCAAAAAGCAAAATACAGTATATAGTCACGAGCTATGGGTGGCAGTACTTGTTTTAAAAATATAAGACTCAGAACATTTGCATTTTTTAATTAAATATTTAAGAAATATTCTTAATCTGATCAATGTTACCCCGGATTACGGTACTCAATTCTATAATTTTTTATCAAATTACACACATTGTCTTAAGGGGCAACATAAGTTTTCTTCTCGTTTCAGAGAGCGAGCAAAGGCGCTTGAACCAAGGATCTTGAGCCAGGACATGAGGAAGATATGCCTATGTCCCAACCCAGAAGAACAACAATGGAGTGTGCATTATCTTTCTTAGCAATGCCACTCCCAACGATATTACCTATAACCCTGAATCGAAACGTTTGGTACGGTTGTTCTCGTGACTTCTTTCTTAAAATTGAACATTTTTTGCCTATCAGTTGTTCATGCGTGAATAACCTAATCGTCATGATTTTTTCAATTGTCTTCAACACCAAAGTCTGCACAGTGGGCCTGGCCATTTTAATATTTGTATCATATCGCTGATATTCTGCAAATATTAATACTGACAAGAAAATATCTGAATAAATTTAGGTATTTCCAGGATGCTTTTCAATATTGGCTGTGCAAGCGCTTAGATTAGATTAAATTAGGTCGGACTCGATTATCCGGAGTATCGATTTTTTTTCCGCTACGGACAATCCAATCCTCTGGATAATCGAATCACTAAAAGAAAAATGAAAATCCGCTATAAAAGAACTTAAACATTACCTTTTTTCGTTGTTTTATTTATATGATGCAGTGGCGTAGCCAGAAATTTTTCCTACGAATATAATGAGTCTTGCAATACTAAATTATCGCAAAATTATGCATAAAAACTGAAAAACAAGAATATAAAAAATATATTCCGGATAATCGAATCCCGGATAATCGAGTTCGACCTGTATTACAAATAAAAGGAATGCATATTTTCCCCATGTTTGATTAAAATTTGTTTTCAGGCAAACATATCGATGGTTTATGATGGTTTATTCTATAAACAATATTACTTTTAAAACTTTAAATGGTTATAGCATGTGTACAAATATCTTGATATGATCATTTATTCTTTCAATTAATCTGTTTCTTCTACAGTTATTGGCTGACAGAGAAATGTTCCATTCTGACAGGCTACACAAATCTGTAAACTTGATTTTTTCACTTCTTCTTTATGTCAATGGAATTATTATAATAATGCATCAAACGGTCTATTTTGCATAATAATCGAAAAATTTTATGATAAATCTTCAAGCTGTTTAGTAACATACCTGTTAGCTGTTTAGTTAAAAATTTGTCTGTATTGTCACGTTTTATTGTGTTTGTTCTTTAATTTGATAAATTTTGACCTTGTTTTAAAAGTACAATGTCAGGTCAATTCCGGAAAATAACTTAAAACAGTATCCGTAATCAATCAGCTTTATCTAGCTTCTGGTTACACATCATTCTTTGGACAAGTATGTGGCTTGATGTTTGAATACAGGATAATTGTGGTGAAGGATTTGAATGTTTTTTAATTCAATCTTTTGACAATCTCTTATTTAATTACAGAATATGTCACACTTGTTGTGCTCTGAAAAAGTTGGATGGATGTACATAGTTTGATAATTCAAACGCTACCACACAAATTTGCCACACATGGCATGACAGTTGGGTGACAAAACGTCGAATGCCAAAATGCCGAAAGAAGAAAATGTCGAAAGGACAACATTGAAAGGACAAAGCGTTGAAAGGAAGGAAATGGAAGGAAACGAAATTACTCATAAGAATGATTATTTTCCGAAGGAATGAATAATTCCTTATGTGTCAAAAGTAATTCACAGCATATTTAATCCATCCCGATGAAAAAAAAACAAGCCTGGCAAACAATGTTGAAAATTCACTACTGTCGAGCTTTTGGAATTTGACGTATTGGCATTCGTCGTTTTGTCTTTCGACATTTTGTCCCCAAACCGATATGAACATGTTATCACATCTTTGGGGATGAACCTGCCTACGGTAGAAAATCCCTCAATTAAAAAAGCATATAAAAATGTTATCACATCACTAATAATAACTATATAATTTCATTACTTTCTTCCAGTTTCTATTCCTTATATGCTTCCTAATTAAAATAAATGAATTTTGATCAAATGTCCATTCGACAAAATGTCTATTCGACCAAACTTACTTTTGATTAAATGTCATTCGACCAAATGTCTTAGATTCTAAATCAAAATATTGTAACAACAGGCCTTTTGAAAAAGGTTGTAACATAAAATTTAAGATTCATTATTATATACAGTTTCAATTATGTTGAAGTATTACTGTACTACATGATTTACCGATCAAAATTTATTTATATTCCTGATTATTGTAGTGAAATTTCTTAAGTTACATTTTATTAAATACAAAGTGAAATATTTTAAGGATTTTGGGTCTACTCTTATGGCATCCTAATAGGAATTATCAACTTTTTTTTTTGTGAAAATTCAGAAAAATACAGCATAATTTACAAGGGACAAATTTATGTAGGAAGAATTGACCATTGGACAAATGTAAGTATAAATCACAGAATAAAATCCACTCTAAAAATTACCAGATTGTTTTCCGGAGCAAACCTTGAAAAAAAAACTGGGACATTTATTATTGGTATGGAATTCTCCTCTACCCCTCTAAATAAATCAAAATATCACATCAAAATTAAAACGGTGAATAATGCTGGAGTAATTCTTGAAGCAGTTCCTGGAACAATTTTATGATCAAAGTTTTGAAGTATATTTGAAGAAAACCTTTGAGAGACTCCTTTATACATCGTCAATCCTTACTGAACGGATTTGTTCGGAAGAAAAACTGATATGCAGTTCGGCTGACAGAATCAGATGCAAGACTCATTACGGATTTTTGACTAAATCTAAGAACTGGCAAAAGCCTGATTTTTCGTCGAGCCCCAAGAAATTTATCATAGCACAGTTTATATATTTGAACGATGAAGACAATCTTTGTAAAATTATAATTGTGCCCCTCTAACTACGTGCATGTTCAGTTCAGCTTCCGAAGGGTTTTCTCTCTCATAATTGAACCGAAGGGAGACCCAAGCAATTTAAAATTAAACACTCACCTTCAGAATGCAGCGTCCCTTGGGTTCGTTCTCGGCGACGGAGACATTGTAGAAGCTCTGATCGAAGATCGGCTCGTTATCGTTGACGTCGTGGATGGTGACCAGGACGGTCCCGGTGGAGGACATCGGCGGGAAGCCATTATCTTTCGCCACCACGATCAGCTGCGGCACCGGATCGGTTTCGCAGTCGATGTGCGCCCGGGTCGTTATCAGGCCGGAGTTGGAATCGATCTGGAACCACTGCGAATGGGTATCGGGCGTGTCCAGCAGGGAATAGGCGATCGCGGAGTTGTTGCCCTCGTCTTTGTCGATGGCCGTCACCTGGATGACCGAGGTTCCCGGATCGGCCACTTCCATCACATTCGCGTGGTAGATCTCCTTCTCGAACTCCGGCGCATTGTCGTTGATGTCCGTTACGGTGAGGAAGATGGTCTTCGCCGCATGCAATGGTGGATTTCCGGTATCAGTAGCCACAACACTCAAGGTATAATTCGGCTTGATTTCGCGGTCCAACGGAAGCGACACGATCACTAGGTAGATGATGTTATCTCTCGTGGTCAACCCGAAATGACCTTCACCACCGGAAAGCGTCACGTTCACATTCGAGTATTCGGTTTTAGAATCGGGATCGTTCACTGAAATCCTCGCGACAAACTCACCGGGTTGAGCCGATTCTGAAATCTTCGGAGTCGCGTCATCACTCAAAAATATCACATTTATTATCGGCTGGTTATCGTTCACGTCAGTCACTCGTATTGACACGAAAGCCGTAGTTTCCAGCGGTTGCAAGCCACGATCCTTCGCCACCACAACCAACTCGTGGAGTTCCTTGGTCTCGAAGTCCAACGGCTTATTCACAGAAATCAACCCCGTGTTAGGGTCTATCCGAAACATTTGATCCTTGTCGCTTTGTCTCCTGTTGATGGCATATTCCACCATTCCGTTTTCCCCAGCATCCTGATCCGTCGCGTAGACCTGCAGGACTGTGGTTCCGATCGTGGCATTCTCCGGTACCGTAGCGAAGTAGCGACTCTGATTGAATATCGGCTGGTTGTCATTCACATCTTGGATAGTAATGTTGACCGTCATCTGCCCCCTCAGGGGAGGATTGCCACCGTCCAGTGCCTCTACAACGAGACTATAAGCTGGCGTGGTTTCCCGGTCCAGAAATCCGTTGATCTGCAGATCCAGATACAGAACTCCGTCCCGCTCCCGGTGCGACGATAACCGGAAGGCGTTATTCACATTCCCCGACACGATATTGTACCTCTGCGTATTATACCTGCCCAAGTCCAGATCCCTGGCCGGATTCAAAGTTCGTTTCACATCCCGTGGAGTATTCTCCGGGAACTCAATGTTCATCAGTGCCGTTGGAAAGGTCGGAGCATTATCGTTCTCATCCAGCACTCGTATCACAACGCGGACATTCTCTCCGCTCAACGGAATCGCCACCAGCGAGTAAGATGCCCGCTTCTCCCTGTCCAGCAGGACTTTCGTCCGGATCTCTCCAGTTGTGTGATCTATCGCTAGATCGGTATCCACGGCACTTCCCGGTACCGGTACGATCAGATACGGCGGACCACTGTCCACCCCATGCAAGAACTCCCCGATGAACCCGATCTGGTGCCCGATCGGGACCCCCTCAGAAACCTCCAGTTCCCGGACATGCTCCGCCCTCGCTAGCCTCAAGAACCCCAAGCCTCCTCCGTCGCTTCCTCCTCCGCTATCCCCGGCGAAGGCACATATCATCAGCAGTAGCCACAGCAGAGACATTTTCCTGTGGCGAAATCGGAAGCACGCTGCCATCCTTCTGCTGGAGCGTGGTTGGATTGATGGTGATGGTGGTGAAGGTGATGGTTGTTGGAATGATGACGATTGACTAGGGGCAGCAGGTAAGGTGCTGCTTCGGTGAACATCACCGGCGTGCGGAGCGGGGTGCGATTTGCAACAGCTGGCGCTGCGCCCTGGGGGATTCCATTTCGAGGGGTTCGTGTGGGACGTCGTTGTGCTGGCTGGGAATGGCACGGGTGGGGTATCTGTGAATGGAGAAGGAGAAAGAGAACGAATTAGATTTAAGTGATTTCGTAGGGTTAATTCTACACAGTTGATTATGTGGTTCGAATGAAATTCATGTAAGGGACTCTCAAGTATCATAGAAATCAAATGAGATTTAGGAAAAAGATAGCAATTTGTTGTTTTTAAACGTGAAAATTGTAATTTACATTCGAACTTAATAACAATGAGCAAAACGAAAATAAAACATTGTTTGATTTTTATGTGAGGGCTTAGCAAGGTCTAACGTAAAGATACTTTGATAGTTTTTGCATAAATATTTGGAAATAAATTCTGGCCAATAGTGGGGCAAAAGTTGGAGCCCTATACTATCTCTCGGAATAACTAGTAAATTTCCTTAAACCTATATAGTACCGTCAAACGGGGTAACTTGCAACAATTTTCAACTTCAAAGCTATATGGATGAAAAATTTGAGGATTCAGATGAGACAAAAACCATCTGGTACCCTAATCGCCACGTAATGAATACCACGTGGTATTAATTTTATCAATATTTGGTTTTGTGAGATCAGGAGAGACGAAAAATATGCATTTTTTATGCTACACCTGATGTGGGGTAACATGCAACACACGGTGCTACCTGAGATACACTATCAAAAACATAGCCTATATCGTGTTATTATGATCATTTTATATTCTTCTGCAGTGAAAACATGACAATAATAAGGAACAGCATATTCTACTTTCAGAAAAGTAATTATTATTGATTGAATTATGAGTATTTTATCAATTCGATTGAAAACTCTATTGGCATTGCATAGGGTGTCCAGAGGAGGAAAATCTAGCATATCATAAGTGTTGACAGTTATTAGAAAGTCATTAAAACGTTTTAATGCAACTTTTCTACAAATACAATGGTATTTTAGCTTATACTTCACATAACTTATTTGTTTTATACATATTCAATTCAAAGCGACGTATCACATATTAATATGTATGGCTTAAAATGATCTTTGTTAGTGTTTTGACATACATTTCATCATATCTCATCCAGAAAGTTTCCAAAGTTAAAGAAAGTCAATCTTCATACAGATTTTCAAAATGATTCATTATTTTCATGAAGAAAATAAAATTAAATGTAATAATAATGCGTTTCATGTATATTTTCTAATATTTAGTACCAAACGTGTATTGAGTTGATTGAGGTACAAAAAAAATGTAATTGAACAAATATATGTTCAATTTTGCCTTTTCATGTGTTTTCGATGTCAAACGGCAAGAAATATAAAAAAAAATTAGATCAAAATTGCTGTTGCAAGTTACCCCACAAGGGTAGTCAAAAACGTTTTTGAATTTTTATAGTGTATAAGCATTAAATTATCAAAACTTTTATATTGTCAATTTGTACACTACTAAGTACTGTAACTGATGGCAAATGTCTCGAATGACATAATTCTACCGTTTATGTGGTACAGGGAACGTTTTTCAACATTATTTTCATACAATCCAACGTGTAATATGATTTTCGTCTCCAGTAAACCAACCAAAAAAGAAACAATACCCAAACCCTCGCCAAATTCTTCTGATGTATACCGAAGATCAATGAATGGTGGAATAAATTATAATAATTCAACTCAATGCTGAACGAAACGATAATTCAGTTACATGTCGAAATGTTGCAAGTTACCCCGTTTGACGGTACCTATAAATTAAGCTCAATATGTCTGATCATGTAAAAAAGCACGAAAATTTAAAATTTTACCTTAGTTTTGCGAAAAACTACTATTTTTGAGTGTATTGTAATTAGCCTTATTTTGGGTAATATCTGACCCAAATTAAGTGTGTTTTTTTCTGTAAACACCGTTTAACAATGAGTATATGGTGTTCTTGACACAAAATTATCGTTGTTATGTTTCAGTTAGCGTACTTTTGCCGCACACTAGATTCGAACTCTTGCCCTACCGGTGGGCAAAATTTCGTTTATCACGTTTAATATTGAAACTGTTTTAACTTTTTTAAAAACATAAAACTGGTAAATATGTCAACACAAGTTCGTTTAGCAACATTGTGGTCAATATATTAAAGGTTCACCGTGTGGTATTTATTATTTTTTTTACTCTTATATTTTTTTTCTGAAAATACTGATTATATAGAAATTCAGAACAAAATGAAATATGCAATAACAAAATGTCAAATTATACTATTTGCTATTTGTTGCTGTTCCGATTTGTTATCGTTCAATCTTTACTACACATGGTTTAAATATTGTTAAATTAAATACTTCTGCTATGAATTGAAAATCTATGGCAGAAGGTCGGAAGTACAAAAGATCTAAAAGATATAAGATTGAAGAGGGAAACAGAAGGAACAGAAAGGAAATTTCAAAGAAGGAACGTTTTCCCACAGAGCAAATCGCTTTCGTTGATTTGTGTCTTAAATCGACCTATTGTCTCTAAACCGTCACGGAAATTAACGCTAAAATCATGTAAAGCCAATTCCAATGAAATGTTAAGTAATATGTCTGATAAACACAGCTATTCTTTTCAACTTTGCTTGCAAAATCTTCATTATTCAGCGCAAATTCTCATCTGTCAAAGAACCTTGCAAGCAAAGAGATTCAATTTACATGAACTTCCTTCAAAAGTCTATGATAAATAATGCACATAAAATGCCCGTACTTCTTTCGACAGATCTTCCAGCGTATAATTCAAGCGTGTGCTATAATAAGAGCGCAAGTCGCATGATCGATTTCTCATCATCGATCCTCCCTTCGGTGAATAAAAGTGACAAGATGCAAGTTTGTAAGCTTTTTTTCACTTCAGACCGCTGGACAGTGATGCTTTAGCAAAACATATTGACTAGGTAATTAATTATCGATAAAATTGGTCTAAGAATATCTATAAATTACAATCCTAGATGTGGTTCCGATATAACGATAAAACGATATGTAGAGGAAATAACATATAGCTGAATAACCACTACCGTGCACCCCCGCTAATTTGAACGCTACCTCATGCAAACCATCGGAGTTAATTTTAAATTTGAACTTCTAGTCACCCTAAGACCGCGATTTTGGTGATCTTTTTTACTTGTTTTGTTACGATTATGCATTTCTTTTTGAACGATGTGCAAATTAGCGGGGTTCAAATTAAAATTGGTCAAACCAACAGGGGTACCCGGTATAGCCATAACTGGTACACTATCCTTATTACTTAGCAGATAAATCAAAATCTTTTGATTTACTGCGACATTTCTTTCTTGCATAAAAAATGGCATTACATAAATTTGGAAATATAAAGGTGAAGATGAATCAAACCCAAAACTCAATTTTTCAGGAACACATTGATGAATGGATTGATTGATCACTTGCTGAAGAATATCTTATCAAATAGAATAGCAATTACGCAGAACACATTTTACCTGCAAGAACTATATATCTACACAACATCGCAATCAATTATAATTGCTTAAGCATATTTTTCCATCCGTAGGAAATGAAATGTCAACCATATTTCTAGAAGCGTTGAATCATAACTGTAGACTGTAGACTGAGAACCATATCACAGTTATGAATCAAAGATAAGACTATTCCGAAATAAACGCCAATACGTATGCATGCTGCCATTTACGCACCATTCATTTACCGCGCAGATAAATTGCTGTTATAGTTCTCTGATCCATGATATGAGTCGATTTGATCCATAAGACAGCGTTCATTTATTACGTAACGCTAAAATAGGAAATTTTTGACCCCTCCCCCCTCCGTAACGCTTTTTGTATGAACAATTTCATATTTTTGTATGAGCCGTAACGCTTGAACCTGCTCCCCCCTCTCCCTGGAGCGTTACGTAATTTGTGGATGCCGCCTAATGAGGATTCTCCTCCTCCACTGATTCACATCTGTGGGATGGACAACGTTTACACTGCATGGGAGGTGATTCTGTTTAGTACAACGTCAAAGTTTATCAAACGAATGAAGGTATGTTTTCAACAATTTGTTGGTTTCTTTATTTTATGATTTCATCAACACACGTTGGACTCACGAAATATGTACAAATATTCTTGGCCTTCTCTACTCTGAACTCCATTACTCTAAGGATGTCTGTGTAATCGAAAAGATGCCGGGAAAATTTTATTGTCTATAAGTGTCATAAATGATAGATATAATCATATACAGTAATGATTGAAATATCTCTGAAATGTTTCAGCAGGAATGTTAATTTTAAGTTACACTTAAATTAAATGTTACTGAAAAGAACTAAGAAATCCCTTATTTAACTGTTTACCTATGAACCATAATTTATAGCAATGACATGGAGATTTTTCGAAATTAATTTGATTGAAGTAGTCCAGAGAAAGTTTTTCTTTTTAAGTTAGAACATTTAGTTTTTAGGCATTAATAAGATAGTACTAGCTCGGTGAACACCCAGTCAACATTTTGGTTGGTATAACTTTTGTTATATATCATTCTATATGAATCAATTCAATCGTATAGAATGCACGAAAAGGCTATAAACCTACCAAAGTGGAGGCTAAATGCGTACTTGGCACGACTTTTTCGGACTTTCTGCGATCAGATATACGATGCCACAAAATTTGGATGAAAATTAAAAAAAAAAGATTCCAGCGAATCTCGAACGCGGGACCTCTGGATCAAGAATCTGGCACCTAACCACTGTACTACCAAGGGTTGCATATTCGATGGGTGATTATTTGCCAAAATTTATACATGTTTCATGTACAGCGACACATACTTTGTTGTTCTTTGAGACCCATCGTCAGCAGATAGACAAAGTTTGGATGGCAATTTTTGCTAAGTTATTGCGATTTCATACGATGCTTTCTGGATTGATATATGATCTGTCAGTTAATATAACATAACGCGATTCTATGTTGCACTAGTTACGAAATGTTTTGTTGTCAACACAGATTGTCGTTTATGAATCGTATTGGGGATTTATATACAACTTATATTGACATTGATAACGCTTAATATGGCATCTTGTGTGATTCTGATTATGGACGCATGAATATGTGACTTTGGATGCACATTCTTATACGATACGTGGTTCACTGGGCGTGTTTGAACAGAAATATCAATTTTGGAATACACTCAAATATTTTTTTATTAAAAAAAAACGCAAATTGTCTTCCCTTTTGCCTGTAAAACAATGTTGAAGGCAATGACTTTAAAAGTTTAGTGAATATGTGCAGAATCAGAAATTTTTGAATGAACTCATAATTTATTTTATTAGCAAATTGTGAAAAAACTTTTTTTTATTGTATGCTTTCTAAACTAGTTTCCAATCGATGAGTTTTTTGTTATAAATTTGTTTGTTCAATAACAGTAACTATGTTTAAGTATAAAGAAAAACTCAGGATCACATTAATAGTTATTTATGCAACAAGATGCAAAATGATGATTTTTTCAGCACGAGTTGTACATTTATCCAACGAGGCTCGCCGTGTTGGATAAATACATCGAGTGCTGAAAAAATCGAGTTTTGCAACGAGTTGCATACAACATTTTTTGCTGTTACGAAAAATGCCGTTCTATTGAATTATTTTTAACAGCACAATCCTATTTCAAGAGTATCCACATGGCCTTCCATGCGACGCATAGACTCAGCAGTTTTCAATCAGGTAAGCTGTGACACAGTAGCCTGATCTTAATTATGACAGTCATATTTATTTACGCTTCAATCGAGATTCTATTGATCTGATTTCGACGCCGCACGTAATTTCCAACTTTTTTAAGTTTTTCTCATGTACCAAACTGCCTGCACAAACCGTGAAGAAGCGTGAAGTTAGGTTCCGGATATTTTGGGATTTACCCTACAGCAACCTTTACAAACGCTGGGTGACCTGCTTCTAAATCAGATTAGCTCTCTGATCTCCCTTAACTCGGATACCAAACGTCCAATGGTTGTAGAAGCAGAAGCATGCATGACCATGGTCAAAAACTTGAGATACAGGCGTATGAAGAGACGATAAATCTTCGAGCTGTTTAGTGGAATATGATGAGTATGGAGAGACGCAGAGTTGGTGACTCTCAAAACAGAACTGAAAAGTGCTACTTTTCAGCACCGAAATGAGTGCTGAAAAGTAGCACTTTTCAGCATTGTTTTTGTTGTTAGGAAAAGTAGGTCGTTATGTTGTACATTACCATGATATGAAGTAGGCTTATATGCAACGTAATAGCAAAAACACCTTTTTATCTTTATTAACGAAATTTTCAACGCCGTGCTAGATCATTTTGGGACCAACGGCTTTATTCTCTTCCAAAAGAAGTCACCCAAGCAGCACAGTTTGTTTCAACCCAAGAAAAAAATATCTCTTGAAACAAATTTGAGTTGTCAATTGTTAAGAATATAACTTACAATTGCACTGAATTGCAACGCAAAAAGCGCAAGAGGCAGAGTCTGTTTGCAACATATTTATGTTAAAGTGAAATTGCTTATTTGTTGCAAAATACTTAAGAAAAAAAAATCAAAACAAAAATACAAACGAGAATCGAACTTTTGACCTCAAGATCATAAATCTTCTCCTCTACTCACTACTCTACCAGCTCTTCGAACAATTGCTTCGCCAATCCATTATATAAGCGACTACATTACCTGTTTATGAAGGCTTATTTTTTGTTACTTTACTGCACCCTTCGGTATACAAGCTCATCTCTGGCAAAATTAGGCCACACCTCAAATACTCTACAGTTATTGCAAAAACTTTCGCGCAACATATGAGAAACATTATTTAAACAGACAAACTGTTGCTAGAACATGTTTTCGTAGTTACATGGTGCGTAATGTGAAACTCAACTATATTGCAACTGGATTGAAACAAACAAGCGATTAGCTGTCAAACACGTAGTTAAGTGCAACTTTCGCGCAACTGGGATGAATCTTCTTGAGTAGTGGGCATTGAAACTGAACTTGAATGCAATAAACTCAAGTTGCGGATGCTTTAATTGAAAGTAATTTGAAACATAACATTAAAATAGGCATTTTCTGAGAAGTTGCAAGAGTTTGTTTGTAAAGTTACTGAATACATCTTGATAAACTTGACTTTATTGCTGTTTGTAGAGAACATTTGCAGAAAATATCGTTGTTTCCATTAAGTTATACGTCAAACAAGGGGTGAAATGCAAGTTTATTGGAACGACAATGAAACTATATGAGCTTTTGATATTAATATGCAACGGAACTAGAACTACCTTAGTTACAGATGCTTTTATTGATACATGTTTGAAACCATTTTTAGATTGCATCTCATTGAAAGATGTTTCGCGTGTTACTTGGGCACCGTTGCAACATAAATGCCAAGTGACTGTCTCTCCGGTCCCTTGTTAAATTTGAAACTTAAGAAAACTACATTAAACCTATGGTTATAGAATCTGTTTTCCTGTAAATCTGAATTGAATCGAATCAACGAAATGTAGTTTTTTTTTCAGCATTAAATTCTTAATAAAAATCAATGAATATGTGTAAGATTAAAAAAAATCCATAACACTCATAATTTTCACAAACAAAAGAAAATATATTTTCATGTGAATTTAAATTTGAAGCATTCATTCGATAAAGAATCAAAAAAAAACACTTTAAATTTGATACAAGGATAAAAATCTGATTCCCACACCACACCACACCACACAAGTCATGAAATTCATAAATTGGTTAGGCCATGATATCAAGACGACAAATCATGATTCCTGGAGCCATCATCATTATTCTTCATAAACGTAACATCCAGAGCGACAACACAAAGCGGAGCACTTTGCTTCAAGTCATTCACATCGATCACCCTTCATTCATCGCGATAGATTGGTACTGTGGTAAAGTACGTGGCTCTCAATCAGAAGGTTCCTGGTTGGAATCTTGCTGTAATAAATTTTGTTTTTTTTTTTTTGTTTTCATTTTATTGGTTTGACTCTAAGACAAGACGTGTCAGGTCAAAGTACAAAAACGAGGCCAATTTGCCTGTCAAAAAAGACCACTTCTGATTGGTCGTTTTGGCAAAGGCCTACATTCGTATCGTTGAGTTGAATTGCAACAGGGCACTTTGTTTCTAGCTTGGCCGTGTTGCTGGTCCATAAGGTAGAGTTGTTATCTAAAGTTTCATAAAATATAATTGTTTCAAATTTATTTAAATTCGATGTTAAATTTACCTCATGTGCTCCGACAATGCTAAAATTAATAAAAAAAAAAACACTTAATTGAAAGGAATATTATGGAAATTATGACAATTTTCTCAAAAAATATAGCCGGTTTTGAATATAAACCTGATTTTTAAATAAGTTATTATCCTCTATTGCACTGGATGAATGGAACGTATCAGAAACAACCAAATTATGAGCCTTGATATTTGAAATTGTTCACAAGATTTGCTTAAAAAGGATACTGGCAGCACTGGATTTCGTATCGTCAAGGTTATTGACTAAAAAACAGCTGGGTAGTCTTAGTTGAGCTGTAACGTCCTGTCCTAGGTTTGACTGACAGAAATATAAATAGATCCGATGTGTAAGATTAGGATGCGCGAATCATGATTTTCGAGCATTCGATGCATGATTTCGAGCACTCAGCTGCAACTTGCGTCGCGTTACGACAATCTGACTCGTGAACAGGGATGCCAAGTCAATTTTTCAAAAATCTGGAATATTTTGAAAATTTGTCTGGAAAAATCTGGATCTCCTATGTCGCATATGGAGAACCTTACAAAGTATTTACAAAACCTTACAAATTAATTACAAATTTTATCTGGATCTTCCAGATTTTTGTAAAATTGGGCCTCAAAAATCTGGAATATTCCGGATAAATCTGGTAGGTTGGCAACGCTGCTCGTGAGTCCAAATCATGGTGTATTTTTATAAGATGAAAACACACTGGAATTATGATATCCGGGTGCATAATCATGATTTTCGATTCTGATTTCTATCTGTGTAGTTAATGCATATATCCGCTTAGTAGAACGACTTTCTAAATTCTCACTGCAATGGAATCAAACACTAATACAAATCGACGCTCGCTTGAAAGTTCTGTAAATAAACAGTCTATCTTAAGTTATTGAGCTAAAAGAATTCCACGTATTATCCGGTACGCCTTTTGGTGCAAATTCTTCATTGCAACACCATCCCTTAAAAAGAAATACAGTCAACTATCCATAATTCGATATGGAAAGTAACAACGTGTAAGGGAGGTAAAAATGAGGGCACAAATCAAGTTAGCCATGAAAATCAACTTTTACTATGGTTCTCTACTTCTATATCAAAACACAAAATAGCGGGCTGGATAGTTTTATTAAGCGGGATTTTTGCGTTATAAAGGATATGTTTTAGAATAATTGATGGAGTTAATGTAAAGAGTTAAATCAGACCTAAGAACTAACCAAATATATACATTTTTGTAACGAGTGTAAATATCAATCGTTCCAAAGTACTTCGCAGTAACTAACAATACCAGAAGAATCTTCTCAAAAATGTATCAAAAATCTCACTAGAAAACAATGCGATGATTCGTTAGCATGCAACAAGAAATGCCCAATATAAATATGCCTAGATCTCAGTAGAATTTTGTCAATAATCTGTAAAGAATCGCAAGCGAAACTCACTTGTTTAAATTCCGCCTTCATTTTATAAGTAATCCATTGAAAGGCATTCAAAAACGATGTTGGAATCAATAAACTATCAGGAATCTCATCATCATGGAAGGAGTCTGACAAGAATCTTGGCATAAATCTTTCAGTTTGTTGACAAAATTCTTCAAAAGTTGCAATTTGATTATATTCTGGCTAGGATCCATATTATTTTTTTCCAGGTTTTGAAACTGAAATTGACACATTCTCCAAGATTATGAATTCAATTCTTGACTTCCTGCAAGTAAGAAAAACTCTTAGAGTTTTTGTAGTTCACGAGATGATGTAAATTTTGTGAAGTGAATAAAGGTAAGTTGTGTAACCTTCTTAATTTAATTCCGTTCCAGAAACCGATATAAGGCGCTTAAACCTAGGCGTATCATACTGAAAAAAAAAATAGAAAAATCTTTGTTCCATTATTGCGAGATCAGAACCATTGCAATAACGCTGTTTCTTTGCCACACCACTCCCAACAAATTCACTTTTCTTCTGAATCTGAAACCAGGAACACTCTTGTCCTCATCCCTTATTTTTGAAATTAATTATGATTTGTCCATAAATTTTGTGAAACCGTTTTGGAGCCATTCTAACATATTTTCTGAACCAATTTATAATTTTCTAATGATGAGTTATTGCTGGGAATTTGCACAAGCTTTACTCATTACATTGTTGAAATTAGAGTTTGGTCACCTGCCCGCCATGCTCGAAATACTCGAGTGGCTAATTTGTTGACCGATGTAGCTGTAGCTGCCAGGTGGAAGGAACTTTTTTTATCTGTGATCAAGCTGTGAACCCACCGACCATAAATACGTTGATACGTTGATACCTTAATGGCTACAGCGTAGCGTCACGCCATTGCCGGTCGTATTTTAGAGCTCCATCTTCGTCGGTCTTGGGCGCAACTTCTCCAGCATTCAAAGTTCTCACGTTCCAAGATCCAACTTCCAATCGTTGTCCTTTATTCGTTGCCGGATCTGTTGCCGTAAAATCAATCCGTTTGCTCTACTTTTGTCTTTCTTGGTTGGTGAAGAGTCTTCGATAGGCCACCTAACCAGGGTTGCGCTACCTACATCGTGCTAGAGGAGCTGCCTCCTCGGTACTGACACGATACAGCATTGTCCGTTTGTTCTTTACATGATAACCACCACGGTCAAAGCCATCACAACCATCCACCATTATCAGGGCTTTGGATCTGTAGCTCTGATTCTCAATAGTTTCAAGTTCTTTCGGACATGCCACTATGGTGAGCCGTCATGCGCTAGCACTATGGGCGATCAGGAAATCGAAAAAATTACTTGTTCTGATAGGTTTTCCTTGTACATAATTCCATATTAAACACTTCTATTAAGATATTCCTGGAGTATCAGGGCAAGATCTTTTATATTTTAATTGATACAGTATGTCAAAGTTAGAGTTTCTAAGAAAAATTAAGAATTCAGTGCAAACACAAGATACACATTGAATACAATATACTGCATAATCGAAATATTCTATACAGATCTTTATACACTGTCCGAAAGCTTATTCAAAAAGCTATCTTAGAAAAATAAAATGAAATAAAAGTTCGTACTTTAGGTGGAATAAAGGCGGGAGTGTACTGGAAAAAAAAACATATTCGATTTTATATCGAAACTTGACACATCCCATACTTAACCATTTTCTATTAAAAGCAGCTAAAAAAAATCAGAGAATAACTGAATAACGATTAATTATTCATATCATCATTTCTACGTAAGTTCTAACATTTATAATGATTTGCACAACGTTAATCGCATAAATGGCTTATATGCATCATTAGATACTAAACTTATTATTTCGATATAGGCCCTATTCAAAAGTTAGTGTCGAAAACTTATTTTTGAAAATTAAACTTGAAATTTATATCACAAAACTCATAAATACGACATGAGATGGAAAAAAATATTTTTGGCCGCCAGTCTGTACGGAAACCGCCCAGCCACTATGGGCGGTTTCCATACAGACAGCGATGTTCCACCGACCATAGAAGAGGTTATAAAGGTTGTCAGCGAGCTGTAGAACTGTAAGGCTGCTGGGAAAGGTGAGATCTCGATCGATCTTCTCAAGCACGGAAGTGAACAGCTTTACCAGTCGATCCACCGAGTACTTCTGAAGGTATGGGAGGACGTAGATATGCAACATGGGTGGTTGGTTGGTTTCATACGCCAAATCTACAAGAACCCAGGACACAGACTGGAGTGTGCCCATTACAAAGGAATTACCCTGTTGAATTCAGTATAACTTGCAGACTCGCCATCTGTTTGTTGATTATAAGACGGCGTACGATTCAATGAAAAGAAATAAGCAGTGTCTGAACATGGTTTTCTGGCGAAACTAATTAGGCTGATATGTGTTACGCTGGATAGTTCGAAGTCGAGTGTGCGAATTGCAGATGAGGTGTCAAATTCGTTTGTGACTTAAGACGAATTGAAGCAAGGAGATGCGCTTTCGTGTTTACTGTTCAACATTGCACTCGAGGGTGCTATTAGGAGATCTGGCGTGCAGAGAAATGGCACTATCAATGCACATTGCTTTTTGGCTTTGCGGACGATGTCGACCTTACTGAAATCGATCGCAGGTCGTTTGAAGAGTCCTTAGTGCCTCTAAAAAAGGAGGCAGTGAGAATAGGCCTGACCATGTATTCTACTACAATGAAGTAAATGGTTTCAAACTTTCAGGTATAGATAGAGGCAGGCTTGGTGGTGTAGGTGCTGAGGTAGTGTTGATAGGGATGTGTTTGAAGTTGTTGTAGAATTTGTTTACCTTGGAACAGTTGTGACATGAGGCAACGATGTTTCCCACGAAGTGACAAAAATTGTTGTGGCTGCGAAAACAGGCTGCGCAATCAGCTTAGATCCCGGAAACTTGCAAACGAAAAAAAATTGCCCTGTATAAAACATTGATTCTTCCGATGGCTCTCTACGGGCACGAAGCAAACCTTAAAGCCTTATTTTTTTTTTGAGCGTTAATTGCTGCGAACAATACTCGGTGGGAAACTCGAAAATAGTGTGTGGCCCAGACGCATGAATCACGAGTTTTATCAAGTTTGTAAAGATGCAAAAATTATTAGGTGTGTGAAATACGGCAGATTTCAGTGGGCTGGTCACTTAGAGCGAATGTTGAAAAAAAGAATTGCAAAAATAATACTCAGTAGGAAACCAGATCACGAATACACTGGCTGCAGGCAGTGGACCTGGCGACCCTAAAAGTTTGGGGCAATTGGAGAAGTATCGCTCAAGACCCACGAAGATGGAGCTCTACAATACGCCCTGCAAAGCCGTGACGCTACGCTGTAGCCATCAAGGTACAAGATAGGTGCACCTTCCAAGTAATAGATCTGGCATTCTCTGCTAATTTTGGTATTTCCATACGGATTTCGGAGATTTCATTATGCCTTGAATTGGTTGTGGTGCGGCAAATTTTGAGCATAATATAAAATAATGCGGATTATCTACAGCAGCGGTCCCCGGCCTCACTGATCAGGTGAGTCACTTCAATATTCAAACATATTCAAACATGTCGCAGGCCGCATGTTGTGTGAAACGACATTTTTTTGGAAATGCATAGATTCTTTGAGGGCAATTCACTAATCACAACATGAACCATGTCTGGGGGGAAGTGCTGAGACATAGCAAGACAAGCCTTATATCAAATGTTTCTGAAGGGATGAGCGAGAGTAGTGTGTAGTGAACCTGTGGCTGTGATTCTACGGAAGATTTCTGCTGTTTTTCCAACTCTATAAAAGCTTTCTGTGTAACTGGCCTCATCTTCTAATATTGCGGATGCCTGGTGTATAGAATATTAGTCGCCAAACTACTAGTTCTCCCTTCCAAGACAGTTTTTGTGACCGTATCTCCGTCACTTTGATACGGTTGTTTGTGAAGTTGATACAACGCCTCAAACATTCAAGAACTCACTACGCTATTGTTTCACATCTGTTGCTGTTTGAGTGGTACCCAACACAATGGTAAAAGGCAAAACCAACTTATCTGTGCCGCTGGGAAGAAATAATGATGGTAACAATGTCAAGCGCTCCAGGGACGATCTCGATAAATCAGAAGGAGATGAAATCGAGAATTTGAATGATCTCTTCGTTCGGATGCAAAATATGTTCCAGTCCACCAACGCCAAAATAGATGTGTGTAAGACTGATCTGCAAACGGTAATATCGACGCTGAGAGAAGATGTTCACCAGTTCAAAGAGGAATGTACGTCTAATATCAACAAACTATCCGATTCGTTGACCAAAATGCGCACCTCAGTTCATCAAAACAAGGAACGAATCAGTGCTGTCGAGAAATCGAACGATTTGATATTATTGTCTGTTTCATTCACAACGAAACGCGCCGCCAACTTTCGAACAGACTGAAAAAAATCATCGCCAGCAAACCAATCAAAGGAGGTGCTTTGCTTTTGTGTTGGCAAGACTGGGGAAACGTCAAATGCCAGAAAATAAATCAAAGGAGGTGATTTGCCATTGTGTTGGTAAGACTGGTGTAACGTCAAATTCACAGCGGTTGCTAGGCTGGCGACGATTTTGGCGACGGTTTCACCGGCGACGATTACAAATCGTCGCGTCCGATAGGGTGCAATACTTACAATATCTGGTGTTCCATACGTTGCTAACGAAGATGTGGGCCAAATCGTTCAGAGGATCGCGATTTCTCTAGGTTTCTCGGAACAGAACACACCACTGTTGTTCTCAAAGCGTTTAGCTAAAATCCCTATTGCAAACGGTGCCACTCCACCAATAGTAATACAGTTTGCATTCAAACTATCTAGGGACGACTTTTACCGACGATACTTCACTGTACGTAATCTGTCGTTGATTCACATCGGGTTCAACGTAGATAAACGCATCTTCCTGAATGAAAATTTGACGGACCAAACACTTCGTATCAAAGGAAAAGCAATCAACTTGAGACGCACAGGCAAATTGTACGCTGTTTTCACCAAGGACGGTTGTGTATTCATCAAGCCTACTCCGGAGGATGCCGCTATTCTGATCCGTTCGTTGGATGAGTTAGATGCTTATAACCCTTCCGCTTAGTTTTTCTTATCCTCCCCATTCATCCATGTATTCTATCCTTTATTCCATGACTCCATCCATGCCTGAAAGTCAAATTTGAAACAACCTTTCCTTTTAAGCTTTTGTATAATCCTGCCTAGCTAGTCCGTGGCTCCCATCCTTGAGTTTTCCTTCCAATCTTCTTTCCTAAAAGTCTTGGCCTGCTGTTGGAAATAGGGGACCTGCTCGGGATGAATGCTGCTGCTGTTGTTGAAGATACTGTCGCTGCTGTTGCTGTTAGATATCGTTATTGATTGCTGCTTGGATGCTTTTCTATCGCCATTAAGAAATTAATTTGATGCTGATCTTCGGTAGATTCGCTATAAATGTGTTGAATATGATGATTGAACTATTGAATTATTGTAAAATGAATGATTACTCATTGCTCTTTTTAATTGTTGATTCCTCAGGGTTGGGTTACACGACGTGTTTATGCTGGTTTGATCGATTGTTACTTTACTACGATGCCGGGTGAAAATTTCAGTAATGCCTCTACAAATGTGTGTATTCCACGAGGAGTCAGTAGTGTTTGATCCTTTGCTCATGTTACTTGCTCCTGCGTGGGCGGGTGATGTGAGCAGGATCAATCGTGTTGCGCGTCGCTCGCGTGGCATGTATAAATAGTGGCGTGATTCGCGGATAGGGTCAGTAGTGTTTGATCTGTTGATCATATCGCTTGCTCTTGCGAGAGTGAGCGATGAACACTTTACAGGCGTTAAACGGGTTAGGTGTGTATGTATCATGGATCGCATCACCAACCGCCGATGACTCCCAGATCTTTACCTTATCCCACTAACCCAATATCCTTTCCATGACAACTGTGGAGATGCAGAAGATTCTTCGGTCTCTAGTAACAACGGTTGTCTAGCTAACATTCCTTCCCTTCCCCGATGGCCGTAAGGACGTGGCCGGCGCCGTTATTGACTTCTTAAATTTGAGCTCTCGATTTGTGCACATTGAAGAATGGTAAGCTAATCCCAAGCCCCATTCATTAATTCCCTGTGCAACTTCGATTGCTCTAGTCAATCACGGAGTAGCAACTACGAATTGTACGGTCATATATGCTCATGCTCATGCTCATGCTCACAAATGTGTGTATTCCACGAGTTGTGATGAATTGCGCGCTAGATTCAGACTACCTCAATATTTGTCATGCAAACATTCAAAGTATTCGTGCACGTGAATTAAGTAAGTTTGAAGAATTCAAATTATGTTTTCATAATAGTAAAGTTGATGTAATCTGCTTAAGTGAAACCTGACTCACGGATAACATTCCTGATTCACTCATTGAAATAGAAGGGTATAACATTGTTAGAAATGATCGAATTCACAGTCGTGGTGGGGGTGTTTGTATATATTATAAAAGTTTTTTTAAATGTAAACTTCTTTCTGTTTCAGAAGCTATGGTTGGAAATGGTCACATGAGCCGCACTGAATTTATGTTTTTAGAGATTATGCATAATTATGATAAATTTTTGCTATGCGTATGCTACAATCCTCCAGGAACAGATTGTTCGGAACTCCTATTCGATAAATTGGGTGATCTTTCTCTGCAGTACCGCAATGTTTTATTATTAGGTGATTTTAATACTAACTGGAACAGAACGGATAGTAAAACGAAACGATTTAAAAGTTGCTTAGACAATTACGGCTTAAAATTCTTAAATTCAATGAACACCCATTTCCATCATAATGGTAGTTCTTTATTAGATCTCGTTTTGACCAATAATCCAGAGTTTGTATTGAACTTAAATCAAGTTTCGGCACCTGCTTTTTCGAAACACGACGTACTTTTTTGCTCAATCAATATAAGTAAATCTAATGAAGAAACTACTCGTACATATCGTGATTATAGTAGCATTATTGTGCCTCACCTAATAAATGCGATTAATGGCATTAATTGGAACCTTCTTTATAGTATGAGTGATAGTGATTTAGCCTTAAACTTCTTCAACCTACAACTACTAAGATTGTTTAATGAATTTGTACCTGTTCGTACAACAAAGCCAAAGAAAAATCCGTGGTTCAATCAAGAAATTGCAAATGCAATAGTCGTACGCAATATCGCTTATCGTCTTTGAATTGCTAATAGATCAACTTTCAATCATAACCAATATAAACGTCTTCGTAACAGAACTACTACTTTAATTAATAATGCTAAGGCAAATTATGTGTCAGATAAACTTTCAGCTTCTAGTACAAGCAAAGATTTGTGGAAAAGAATTAAATATTTAAATATTTCCAAGACTTCTGAACGTAATGATAAATTCGATAACAGCATTGACGAAATCAACGATTATTTCAGCTCAAACTTCACCTTCGATGAGGATTTACCATCTGTGCCACCTGAAAATGTATATGGTTTCAGATTTTCCGAAATTTCTGAGAATGATATTATAATTTCTATCAATTCTATAAAATCTAACGCAGTAGGCTTGGACGAAATTCCCCTACGTTTTATTCAGCTTTTGTTTCCTTCCATTTGTCCAATCATACATTATATTTTCAACTTAATTGTATCTTCGTCAAAATTTCCTCAAGCATGGAAACATTCAAAAATAATTCCTATAAAAAAGAAGGCAAGAACTTTAAACTTAGAAAATCTCCGTCCAATTAGCATTTTATGTGGTTTATCAAAAGTCTTTGAGCGGATTTTGAAATATCAAATTCAAGAGCATATCGAAAACTTTGACCTCATGCATACTTTCCAATCAGGGTTTCGACGTGGTCACAGTACAACATCCGCTTTTCTAAAAGTACACAATGACATTCTTTCAGTTATCGATAGAAAAGGTGTAGCATTTCTTTTCCTTTTAGACTTTTCTAAAGCATTCGATAGGGTTTCACATACCAAGCCGCTAAAAAAACTATCCTATGATTTTTTATTCTCTAGACCAGCAGTAAATCTTATGCAATCATATTTATCAAATCGAAGTCAATCAGTTTTTGCTGGTGGAGCCTTTTCCAAGACCTGTTCTATTTTGTCTGGAGTACCGCAAGGCTCAATCCTTAAGCCTCTTTTATTTTCATGCTTCATCAATGATTTACCTAACGTTCTAAAACATTGTAAGATCCACATGTTCGCCGATGATGTGCAACTCTATCTGGCTCTAGAAGAAGTTGATTTGTCACTTATGTATCAGCTAATTAATGATGACTTGTCTCGCATCATACGTTGGGCGGATGAAAATCTTTTGCTTTATAATACCGCGATATAATACAGCACACTTTGCAAATACCCTATTTGTAAGAGGCATAGTATTCTGGAATGAATTACCAAATGAAACCAAAAACTTAAATACTTTCAAAAGCTTCCAGCAAGAATGCGTCAAATGGTTCAACAGGGGGAATCAACAAAATTAATAACTACGGAGTATCAGAAACATAATATTAAGATAAATGTATTCCTTCAAATAATAGCGCTTTAAAAGGAATTTTCCTTATGCTACATAGATATGAACAAGTAAATAAATAAATAAATAAAAATAAAATTTTTAAAGGTCTCATACAAGAAGCTTGAAAAAGGAAAGAGATGTTAAAATTAAGCGTGACATAGTTTTTGTACCATCTCCTGTCTACAATAATGGAGATGTGATTTCTGAATTCTTCAAAGCTCTCTTAAAGAGAACACCACGATCAAAACAATTCAGGAAGCATTAATAACTTCAAACTGGATTCATATGAATTTCAGAAATTGTTTTTGCTTGGAAAATCTATCAATATATTTAAACAAGTCAAAATAAAAAAAAAACTAGTATACATTAAAGAAATTTCTGAGATCTCCAGCCCTTCATATAAGACTAGGACACATTTTAATTAAGTAGATGAAAAAACGGAATTTAGTACTATACCAGAATTTAGTATACTAATTCCACTAGAGTTTGTATCCTTTGACAGATACGCGTATTTCGTCGTGTACTAGACTCGACTTATAATGCCATAAGAGCATAACGTCTAAATTACTGCGATGCGACGACAACTTCAGAAAGTTTAGGAAATTGTGTGGAACTTGACCTATTAAAGCTCTATCTATGAATAACTTGAAGATTTGACCCAGACAACCAGAAATCGCATGAAAGTTCACGTTACAACTCGTTTATTCATACTAATTACATCAAACCCGCAAAACACCGTGGATAAACTCGTCAGTTTGATGAGTTTCCTCGCATAAAGCACTTCTTTTCTGAGTTCATTTATACATTTTGTTTCGTCTCGTACACTCGTACAAAGTAAGTCGCATCAATCCGTAGCAGCTGTCAAATCAACATTTGTTATCATAAGTTAAGTCGCATAAGATCACAGGTTGGTTCGATAGAATATGTATACACTCGCATTGTATGTTATTATTCATCACATAATGTATGCACGCATATCGCCTCCACTTTTGTACCTAGAAAGCCTTTTCGCGACATCTTATAAGTGAAATTTTGCACATATAAAGCCTCCAGATGATTTCGTTATACGTACATTTTGGTTGTCTGGGGAGGAACCTTGGGATCTTACACATAACTCAAGCTGTTCCCAAGCTGATTAATATACTCGATAACACTCTAATTGCCTATGGCCATTCTATGGTTGGTAATTAAAAGAACAGAATAATTCAAATTGTGTTATGGAGAATTCACAACTTGTGGGCCAGTTGACATGGACATTCATATTCCATACGCGGGCCGCTCAACACCTTCTCGATGGCCGCAGTTTGGTGGTCCCTGATCTACAGTGATTTTTTGTAGGATTTGGATTTTGATCTTATAATGTAACCATTTTTTAATACTACTCTTAACGGATAGCTCTAGCTCTTCCTTAAGTTAATACTAAACACGATTTACGAAACGAAAGCCTCTACACTTGACAAATACAGGGCTGGTAGCAGTCAGAGGCCAAAATAATAGTGACTTTAGTGACCAAAATGATCAAAATAGTGACCAAAAAGTGAATGCACATATTGGGTAAATTTAGAATGTAAAGAACAGCAGTAATTATTGGAAATGTTTCTTAACATTTATCTGTCCAGGATAAGACTTGATTGCTCAAAACGATGGTGCATCTAAGATGTAACTTCTTCATAAAAAGGATGAATTTCAGAACATTCTGAAAAAAAATCCTCGCTGTATCAAAAATTTAAAACAAGCAGAAAATAGAAACAAAGGTAAAATTTGTAGCAGAATTTCCGTAAAATTAAAACCTTTTTTTTTTGAGGTTACGAGATTTAACTGTTCTACGATCCTGAAATTGAATAATTTTGCATACCGTGCACCCCCGCTAATTTGAACGGTACCTCATGCAAACCATTGGAACTTAAAACCGTGTTTCTGGTTAGCCTTCTGGCTATTTTGTTTTGATTCAACGTTTCGTTTCACAACGTTCCATTTGACTTCATTGCCTTCCATGAGCTAAATGACTGTTTAATCATTTTTTTATCTGAATGAATCGGGGATCAAATTCAAAAGTGATCAGATTAAAAGCGGTCAAATCAACAGGGGTATCCAGTACTTAGATTATAAACAAACAGTAAACGATTGAAACCGCATATGTGTTGCTAAAATCATCAATGAATCATAATTATCTAACAATGTTTGAACATTAATTATAGAAATGTTTGTAAGGTTTTGAAGTTTCCATGTACACGACGAACAGGCTGGAATAGCCTAGAACTCGACAATTTAAATGTGCAATATAAGAACGTGTTTTTGTACAAAAAGTCGAGTGAAAACAATAGTAAGGGTTAATGAATGGAAAAATGTATATTTTATTGATTGGAATTTCTAAATGATTTCTAGGAATTTCTAAATGATTTCTAGGAAAATTATTACTCACATTTAAAATTCTGGACGAGTTTTTAACAAACTCTTTTATATTATTTTGCTGTTTTCCAAACCGTCTCTGGCTAATCTTCCAGAGGAGTTTGATGATGATCTTTCAGAAAGCAGATTTAAGATTCCTTCTATAATCGCAGATTACTACAAAAGGTTCACTAGTAATTTATTCAGCAGATCTGACGGGTATTGGTGCTGATTTTCGCTTAAGTTTAGTAAAATATTTTGGTCGGAAAATTCAGTTTAAATTTGCTTTCTTCTGGAGGAAATCTCCAGAGGAATTCCTGGACAAAATCCCCGGAGAAATTCCTGGAGGAAATCCTCGGATAAATTATCTGAATAAATCCCCAAAGCAATTTGTAGAAGAATTCCTGGAAGAAATCTCCGGTTGAATTGCTTTTGAAATGTTTCTGATAAACTTCTGGAGAAAATTCCCGTAGGATTTCTTAGAATTCCTGGCCTTAAAGGATTTTCTGAAGGTAATTCCTGGAAGAAATTATGGATGAAATCTACGAAGAAATTTCTGATCGGAATACCCGAAAGGATTCCTGGAGGACATCCCCGGAGGTATTGTTGTAGCAAATCCGCAGATGAATTCCTGAAAGAAGTTCCCGTAGAAACTGCTGGTGGGAAAACATGGAGTGGTTCCTGGTGGAAATTTTGTTAGGCACATCGGAACAACTTTGTTAGAATTTCTGGAAGAACTCCTGGACGACTCTGTTGAAGGACTTCGTTGGGGAATCTTAAGATGTATTCTCGTAGAAATTCTTGATGGAATTCCTGCAAGAATTCCTGAATGATTCCCCGGAGAAATAGCCTGATGTTCGCTTTTTTTCTTAAATTACTCAACTTTTGCAATCCCATCTCCTAGACCACAAAGCTATTTGAGGGACAAAAATCCGAACAAACACTAACAAACATATTACGGTTGTTAAGACAATTTTCCGTTTTGCGGTAGCCGCCGAGTTCTACCGCAGCTGTCAAAGTTCTACCGCAGGCTTCGAAATCATTCTATCATTGAAGCAATTCAATTCAATCATAGTATGCTTGAAAGAGAAAGCGCTATGAAAAACACCAACAAACAACAATCATCAAGACGGTATCCAAGGTATCATTGAAGCCTACTGATGATTTACCAGTGCAAATCAGTGATGTGACAGCTGCGGTAGCTTTCCGTTGAACCGTAAAACGGAAAGTTTTTTCTGAAATTGCAATATGTCAAACCAGATTTGAAACAGCTCAAATCTTAATCCAAATATGACCAAAAATGGACCAGGCAGCTATCCTGTTCAAAAAAAAAAAAAATAGACCGGAAAACTGGTATACAATAAAATTGGAACTTCATTTGCATCATCGGTTAAAACTCCATTTTTAACTATGGTCCAAAAATTTGGACCATACTTGTGATTGGATCCACCGGTGAAGTTGCCCTAAGTTTCGCCAGAATCTCCTACATAAATTTTCTCAGATTGTTTTTTTTTTTTGTTGGAAACGTTTACGAAATATTCACCTGAATCTTCCAGAATGCTAGCCAGGATTCCCTATTTTTCTTGACACTTTCTTTTCCCAATCACACTCATTGTCTTTAAATATGACAAATATCTACTTCTTTTTGATGGAGTTTTAAAGGCTCAACCAGTCTTAATTTACATTTTATCATATCACGAAAATAGTGACTTTAGTGACCATTTTTCTGAAGAAAAGTGACTTTAGTGACTTTTTGTTGGAAATAGTGACTTTTCAGTGACCAGGTCGAAAAAAGTGACCATGTCACTAAAAAGTGACTTGCTACCAGCCCTGCTGTCATTTGATGAATGTGGGACTGCTCATATCTGTGTTCTATAGAACAAAAAATAGACTGGGTGTGCTGCAGTTGAAATTTTAATTCAATAAGGGCCGATTTCTTTACCCCCGCTTAGGCCTTAATCCTAGTTTAACTATATGGGTAAGCGTGGTTTACGACTTAAGCCATCGGGAAAAAATCGACCCTAAGAGGGAATGCAACAAATGCTAAGTTTTTATCCCGATTTGGTACACACAATACAAAAGGGGTTTGCCACCATACAGCATAAAAATCACCTAAGTCTCCTTTTTATGCTTAATCACGAAGAGGTAAAAATTTATGTTGAAATCCAATAAAAATATAATGTTCTTACAAACATCCGGCACAACCCTCACTCAAGAATTCTGGAAAATGAAATTCTGAACAAAAAAACACCTAACTCATCGGGAATGAAACAAAAAGTTGTTCTTCTATCCAGTACCAACGAACTCACTCCAGCTCATCAGTACGCTGAGCACATGCGCCTCGGCGACGACTTCGGCCACTGAATAGCTTGTAAAAGTACAAATACCGAGAGAATAAACGAGTAGAAATAATAAAAACAGTGTTTATGTGCTTGCATCGAAGAACAAAAAAAAAAGCCTATAAAAATTTGTTTCCTGGAAACCAGTCGATTTGATGACCGTCTGCTCATCCCAGTACCTTCCTACCTGCCTTAGAAGAAGACGAAGGCGCGGTTAGCATCCGAGGACCCCACCCTCCTAGCATCAGGATTCGATCCTGATAGGTTGATAAGCATCGCTCATTTCGTTGAAACATAAACGACGACTAACGAGGATGCAGAGAAAACGCCTGCTTAAGCTGTGGTGACTTCAATGCTTGTGCGTAAGCGACGAACTCGTTTTCAGTGTCGGCAAAATCATAACCCATTGCATTCTAAAAGAGATCGAGAAAATTTTCTATCAAATAATGGGAATTCTGAAACAGACGAGTCACCTCAACTCAAAATGCTTCATCATCGTGTCATGAATTATTATCTAACCAAATACAAAACACAATTAGCAGGCGCATCGTGTGCCTCTCTGTCACAGCAATTCAGATGGGTGCCAAGGCTTATATCATTTTCCCATTCTTATTTCCACTCGTCATCCATTCGGACATAGGAAAAAGACGAAAGGCGTCGTCGCCTTACGTGAGTTGGGATTTTTTAATAGTCTTTTGTATTCTGATGGGCACTTTTTCGGTGGTCTACCTTCACTCCCAGTCTTTCTCATGATATATCAAGTCTTTCTCAATATCAATATCAACGAAAATTCTGAACACCAGTTGATCAAACACTGCAACGTGAATTGAAATAATTACATTCGGCTCGATTCAGTGGGTATCACGAAAGGCACCATTCGTCATAAAAAAAACCTCTACCTTTGATCAGAATATAATAGCAATCATCAAAATTAACCAATTTGAACTGGGTGCCGATGTAACGATCGGATACCACACACACAAAATGATTGTCCCGTTTTTTTTTTCCTCGGAAACGGATAACTTTAATGATCGTGTTCTTTTGGTTTTTTGGTTGGTCTCAAAGCCACAACCTGTCGATTTACTCCCCCCTTGATGATGTGGCGGCCGGTTGAGCTTGACGAGTTTGCACGCAAGCTCCGGGAATTGATGCGATGAATGTTGCTTGATTGACTGAATTAGAATGCCGCCGTGAGAAGTGTCGTCGGCGGAAGTTGTTCCAGGATCCTTGGCACAGGATGTCATTAGGCGGGATGATTAGACTCGACATAATTGTAGAGTGTGGAGAAGGATGTTTTCCTTACAAAAACAATTTGGGAATTTCAAGGGAACAGATACAAAATGCAAATATCGACTTAGGCAAAGGAAGCACTCGATTCATAATTTTGTCCCAGTGGGGACCTTGGTGGAGATTTGTTGCCCCGAAGAACAAGAAGAATAATCAGAATACGAACAAGAAGAACAAGAAGAGATAGTAATACACGCTTTGTGTCTGTAATTTCCACTGAAATTAGAAAGCTACTTCGGTTCTGCTCAATATTCCTTGAATGTAGAAAGAAAATTGAAGAATTTTGGTCTGTTGCAACCATATTTGAACCCACACTTCATCACACGATGGATTCCCCGGCCAGCGAACTCCATTTGTATCCTACATTCCCGAGACAATGACTCCGCAACCATGAGTAGCTAAGGCAGAACAACAACTCGTCCGCTCTTCTCCCCGGGTCTGCCATTTGTGTGTTCAGTCAGATGAATATGAATAAATTTTGCCTCATTATAGCCGTTCTTGGCTGGAACTATCCCCGACCCCTCCACGGAATAAGAATAGCTAGAGAGTCTCTAACGTCTCTGCCTTGGAGGCTGTTGATGGCGAGATGATGCTGCTGACGGGGGATAAGACACCACAAGACACATAAACCGAACCAAACCCCAAAAGAAGCAAACCGTCCAAGAGAGGCAGCGCGAATGAAAAGAAACGAAACGACTCCAACAGATAGTTAGCTATTCAAAATCATTTTGCACCACATTACTAACTCTATACCCGCGATAATCGTGATCTCGCCGGTTTTTTTTTTTCTTGTGTCCTACCCTATTGCCGCGCGTTTGTTTGGTATCGGCCACCGGCCAACTGCGCTTCCAGAGACACTCGACTTCTGCTGATGTGGTGACACCCCTGATGGAAAATATTTTAAAAATACAGTAGGGCTTATTGTATCAAACCGTTTATTTTCCAACAGGTTAATAAAATAACGACGCAACGAAAAAAAACTTAACTGAATTGTAAATGGCATTTTACAATAAAACGGAGGTCAATGTATGTCTTTACAATAAAACTTTCATACTTTATTCAGACCGAAACAATAGATTTTGTGGTATTTTTTTCGCATAGATTTAAAGGGTGTAGTGTGTAGTCTTTCGATTCCATTGCATGTTTCTGTTGGGTGAGCGACAGAACCACGATCAATCGTGTTCGGTTCGCATTGTGCAAGTACGAAAAGATAAGTCGCATTGTGCAAGTCCGAAAAGTCGAGGATGAATTAGGAACTGGTGAGCTCGTTTCATGCTTGTTAAAATTTTTTATCATGGCAACTTTACGTTTAGAGTAAAGTGGGGCAAAAGTTCGAGTAGGGCAAGAGTTTCTTTTTAAGATTTCAAGCTCCATTCAAAACAAAACTTATAAATGTCATGGTGGTTCGAATGCTGTTCAAGTTAGAGCCTTTCACTCTAAATATCATAAAAATCGATTGAGATTTGGAAAAGTTATGGCTATTTATTGTTTTTCGACGTGAAAATTGTAATTTTTGGTCAAATTTTTGTTGCATGGAACCAATTGAAGATAAAATCTTTTTCAATATTGTATGTAAGGGCGTTTCTAGGCCTATCATAAGGTTGCTTTGAGGTGTATTAGTTTTTGCATAAATGCTTGGAGACAATTTTTGGCCCATAGTGGGGCAAAAGTTCGAATCAGCGGGGCAAAAGTTCGACCCATGCATAAACTCACGAAAAACATTGTAAATTGCCTAAAATCCACATATTATCTTCAAATTTAGCTAAATTTGTCTGATCATGTGAAAACTGTCTCCAAAATTTTACATTTTCACTTAGTTTTGCGAAAAACTACTTTTTTTGAGTGTATTACATTTAACCCGGTTTTGGGCAATTTTTTGATGAAAATTTAGTGTGTATTTTTCAGCAAACTTAAGTTTACGGCTGGTGTAAAGTATGCCTGTCATAAACGGATCGATATTTTGTGTTTTAGCCTGCGAACTTTTGCCCCACACTAGATTCGAACTCTTGCCCCACCGGTGGGGCAAAAGTTCGTTTAAGACAATCAATTTTGAAACTGTTATAACTAAAAATAGGTAAATATTTTGACACAAGTTTGTTCAGCAAAATTATAGCCAACATGTTGAAAATTCACTGTATGGTATTTGTTTTGTTTCAACTGCTATTGTTTTCCAGGTAACTTTGATTATACCACTAAGGTCGAACTTTTGCCCCACCTTACTCTATATTATATCCAAACAATACTGGAATGGTTTGTCACTGAAAGTTTCAACATGAACCTTTATTCATGTTTCATATTACTTTAATACAAAAACACTCTCGTTTTTCTTCATTACTTAAAATCACCTTTGAATTGTCTCATGTCAGATTCCAAACGGTTCATTGCCAAAAATTTAATTTTCGTTGATGTGGACCATCATTCTGTTCAAATCGATATTTTAAATTTTTTTACTGATGGAAGAAAACAAGCTGATTGGACGATAGAAGCTCCAGCAAGGATTTTTGTCCGATTTGCAAATTGGTACTGTGGAGCTCTGAATCGTCGTTGTCAAGCGAGAGCCTCACGATGAACCTTTCATTCCATTCTGACGTTACTATAGGAGTGAGGCGTCGAAGTTGTACCATGCCTACTAGATCGTAAAATGTCCGATCCGATGTTAAATTCTCGGAGTTCTTTCAACAGACTTTTGATTGTCAGCTATCATAACAGGGTTGGAAGACAAGATCTATGACAATGTTCATTCAGTACCACACATCCTCCCTCTTCTCAGGAAAAAAAAAATGAAGTGATGAGTTTTCACATATTTTTCATTATCACGAAAGCTTCTAGGAATATCTTCTACATCGCTAAGAACTTCACTGATGTATACTGATTCATATCTCTACAGTCCAGTTGTACATGCGACTTTGAAACATGTTTCCGCTGTAGGATACCCACACATTCAGGTGTTGAAATTATTGATCGGTTGAATTTCATTCGATTCATTAGAAACGGCAAGCTAATTCTATGCAACGACATTTCTAAGACGAACTAATTTTGGACAAAATATTGCTATTATTGGACTGCCATAACAGAGTAGCATCAGCATTTGACCTTCATCGTGTTATACATTCAATTCGCCGTACTTTCACGGAAATACTCACTCGGACATATCGTGATCTATTTGAATGTAAATTTAAGTTACCAAACATCTTTGGACTTACATCTCTTGTTCTTTAGAAACATTTTCGACCGCCAGTCGCACATGCATGTGAGCATCACTTTTATTAGGAACCATTTTGCGACCACCAGTTGCGATAGCAAGTGTACACCACCATTGCTTAGAGCAAATATACGACCATCATTCGCGCTAACAACATCAATAGCACTAGCTAGGAACAAGTATGCGACCACCAGTCGCGCTAACTACATCAAAAGCAGTTACTAAGAACAAGTATACGACCACCAGTCGAGCTAACAACTTCAATAGGAGTTACTAAGAACAAGTATGTGACCACCAGTCGCGATAGCAAGTGTACTTACACCACCATTACTAAGAACAAATATACGACCACTAGTCGCGCTAACAACATCAATAATACTTGCTAGGAACAAGTATACGACCACCAGTCGCGGTAGCAAGTGTACACCACCATTGCTTAGAACAAATATGCGACCACCAGTCGCGCTAGCAATATCAATAACATTTGCTAGGAACAAGTTTGCGACCACCAGTCGCGTTAAGGACAAATTCATAGCAACCACCTGTCGCGTTAAGGGCATTAACTTTTTTTTTATTTCGACCACCAGTCGTGTTAAAGAAATTTTTTTCATTGCAATCACTAATCGCGTTAAGAACAATTATATTTTTTCAAACATGTTTTTATTTTAAACATGGCATTTATAAGGAAATATTAATGAATTAAGCAATAAGTTCGAATAGTTTATATCTCACCGGTTATCGACTCAAAATTCTCAAAATATCACCGATTCAATATGCTTCACAGTTAATTTGTTCGGTTAACATTACTGGATACACAATGTACTGAAGCAAATAGAAAGGAAAACAATCATGTGCAATATTGGCCAAAATTGACCAAAACATCGATTGACTGAATTTACAAGAACAAATGCTCAAAATAAGACCAAATCCTTTCATTCGGATTTCATATTGTTACAGCAGGGGATTTTTTTTTATTATCGTACAAATTGGGCCGAAGGGTCTCAGATTTTCATGAAACCTTTTCCACAGGCAGGGCTCATGGATATATGAATAAAAAAAAATTGAGAAAAATTCAGGGTCGCTTATTTTTCCTGAAAACTCAGGTGGAAATTTTTTGTTTTCCCTTGACACTACTTACTTTGAAAAATCATAACTCAAGAACGACGCATCGTAGAAACAAAATTTTTATATAAAAATTTAAGCAAATTTTCTCAAAAATCCAAAAAAAAAATATGAACTGGAAAAAGTTTTCCACAAAATTTCCACCGTTGGGAAAATTCGTAAAAAAAAGCCGGAAAAACTATGCCCGAACTCGTGGAAAATTTTCAAAAACATATTTTCGAAAAGGTAATTTTATAAACTTTAATCACTGAAATTTTTGAATGCATTTTTTTTCGTTTTTGAGTTATGGCCAATTTTGTGAATTTTGTCCATTTCAACAGCTTCGGGAAAACTTTTTTCACTTTACAAAAAATAATAACGAGGAATATACAGCTGATAGACAACACGTGCACTTTCTCACTGCTCTTTGTTAGTTTTTGGTTAACTTATGATTCTCAAGCCATTTCAACGCTTTAAACTTGAATTGGTAAATACCTATTTGTCATATTGTCTACCCATTTATTTAACTGTCAATTTTGTAGTTACCTAACAGGAAAAAATTGCCTACATTCTGATTGAAGAAAACTTTGTTTCTATGTAGTTTCGTTCTTAAGAAATTTTGTTTATGAACTTATAAATTTGTAAATATATTGTTCAAACAGCTCATCCTAGCAATATTTGATCATGTTTTAGGAACGAAAAATGAGCGTATTGAAAAATATTGTAGGATTGGATCTTATAGATCGCTCCTTTCAAATATACTTTGTTTGAAAGCTGGAATAGCTAATCGGGTTTTCATTATTTGTTTTCATAAACAGTGAAAAATGTCCTGGGAAACTGATTCCATTTCAAAAATTTCATATATTTGAGATAATTTGAATCCGGTTCGACAAGTCATGATGAGTCTTGAGTCATGATTTTGGCAAATCTTTGCATTTTTTACAAAATGGACCATAGATCAGGAACTAAAGAAAGGTACACCCTAAAAGTTACCAGAATAGAAGTTTATAAAGTTTCTTTCTTAAAAATATATTATTAACAAATTTCCGTGAGTTCGGGCATAGATTTTCCAGCTTTTCTTTATGAATTTCCCCAACGGTGGAAAATTTTGTGAAAAACTGTTTCCAGTTCATATTTTTTTTTTTTTGGATTTCTGAGAAAATTTGCTTAAATTTTCATACAAAAGCTTTGTTTCTACAATGTTTCGTTCTTGAGTTATGATTTTTCAAAGAAAAGTCTTATATGGCACATCTGGACATTTTTCACAAAATTGGCCATAACTCAAAAACGAAAAAAAAAATGCATTCCAAAAATTTCAGTGATTAAAGCTTATAAAATTACCTTCTCAAAATTATTTTTTTGAAAATTTTCCACGAGTTCGGGCATAGTTTTTCCGGCTTTTCTTTACGAATTTTCTCAACGGTGGAAAATTTTGTGAAAAACTTTTTCCAGTTCAAATTTTTTTTGGATTTTTGAGAAAATTTGCTTAAATTTTCATATAAAATCTTTGTTTCTACGATGCTTTGTTCTTGAGTTATGATTTTTCAAAGTAAGTAGTGTCAAGGGAAAACAAAAAATTTCCATCTGAGTTTTCCGGAAAAATAGGCGACCCTGAATTTTTCTCATTTTTTTTTATTCATATATCCATGAGCCCTGCCTGTGGAAAAAGTTTCATGAAAATCTGAGACCCTTCGGCCCAAACCCGTACGGTAATAAAAAAAATCCCCAGCATCAAAAAATCGATCAATTGGAATGAAAAATTTACTTTTGGAACATCCATTCAAAATCGCCCATTGCTAGGAAAATTTGCACACACTAGCATTAATTTCTCCACTCTATCATACTTTATTGAAACCAAAGAGAAAATATATTCTATTTTTTATAGAAACTTAAAGAGTTTTTTTTTTTTCAATCGATATTTGGCAGGCCCAAACGCCCGAAGGCTTAACGGGGCCGATTATTTCTGATAACATTTATCATTTTTAGACAAATTTGAATCACAGCTACTCTGTGATCCCTGAATAGCACACAACTTCTTTTTCTCCTTCCCACGTTTCGTTGACAGCCGTCGCTTGTTGGTGCCATCGTTGTTCTCGCATGGAGAAGATGAACTGCCGTTCCCGTCGTCGTCATCGTCGTCGCCTTCACTTGAGCTCTGTTGTTCTTCAGGTGCTTTGTTGTCGAGTTCGGTAAGCGCACGTTTGCCTTTTGCCAATATTTTGGCAAACGGATCACTCGCATCAGGGGAAGATGGGGTCGATCGCTCACTGCAAATCGGTGGGAAATCCGTCTGGTTGAAAATTGGTTCGGTTACTGAAGAAATTACTGGTGCTGCTGTAACAGTTTCGCGCCCACTTAAGGACACCTCCATACATCTTTGTTTCGGATGGGCTGGCTTGAAGCATCGTCTACAGGTCCTGATTTGGTTCGGGTGTTCCACGTAGCAAACCTCATTGGCTATCGTGAGATACGACGGAATAGGGTGCTTAATTCGCATCTGCAGCACTCGAACTCCATTAGGTATGCCGGCAAAGTAGTGTTTCCAACGTTCGGACTGTATTGAAAACACCTCCCCATACTTCATCATGAAGTCACCGACAGTCGCATGAGGGACGGATGGGGGTACTGGTATTTTGAACTGCTTGTCTTTCCAGACAACAACTCGTTTAATATAGTGCGCTTTTTCATAGCGCAGCGCTGTACTATTGTCCACCATCTCGATGTATACACAGTTACGCGTGTTGTGTAACTGGATACTTTTAACATCGGACAAATTCAGTTTGATTTCATGTTCCAAAAAATGTTCGACTTTTCGAACTTCAGGTCGCACTGGAACGACACTAAAATCAATCACTAGTGTGTTTTTGCGAACACCACTCATTGTGCTGATATGAAGCACGGGAGAAATTCTAAAAGCGTCCGACGGTTACGAGTGTAGGCTGTCAACTGAAACTTGCAGAGTTGATAAATGTTACGAGAGTTGTTTTTTTTTACTTGTACGATTGAAATTACTAATTATACATATTGATTATTATTCACAAAAACCACTATTAGAATTTCAACACTTCACTTCAATTTTGCAAAATCACTATATCATACAAATTATACTTATGTTTGTGCAAATGTATTGCCCCAGTATGAAATGTAAATGTATTGAATATGTGTTAATAAAGATCAGTTGACACTAAACCTCTGCCATGGCCGGACGTTCGTGCAAAAGTATCTCAAACCAATTTAGTGAACACAACGTAGGAAGCAATGCTCCTCTCGTGCGCGATCAACTTATTATACAAATCATACTTTATTATACGAAATTTATTATTCAAATTTTGCACCGAAATGTCCTTCTTTTTTTTGACTTCTGCAAAAAAAAGTATTTCAGTTCTTAACAATATCCTATTTCCATTTAACTTATGTATAAAAATAGGTCCTTGATAAAAGCAAAATGCGCACTTCATAACTTAGATGAATCAGCTCAAAATTAACATAATTTTTGAATCGAAATGAAACACTTTTGCCATTTTTTTTTACATCCGAATATTTCCATCGAAGCAATCCAAGCAAAACGAAATATTAACTTCGAAACCTGTATCGCGCAACTCAAATAGTTGGGGTGATGCTGGTTTTCAGTAAGAGCAACAACAAGAACAGAGAGGAACATTGCTGCTTCAACGAGAAGTGAAGCGGCTAACACATATTCATGTCATATTACCTCCTTAATCAGTTTTCACTTATTCATAGAAAATACAAAATTGCTGTTTACTTACAGATATCCGCCTTCATCTTTGTTTTCAGAATCAAACTTCACTCCACAATCACTTTGAACACATATTTTCACACGCGGTTGGTTCAAGAAAAACAAAACACTCGACACAGTGCGCATCGTACCTTCGTGCTGTGCGTACACGAATTCTCTCTGCTCTTGGAAGTTTTCTTAAAAACTACCTAAAGCAATAAAACAGTACTTTTCAGTGCTACAAAAACAGTACTTTTCAGTGCTAAAATTAAAAACGGTACTTTTCAGTGCTACTAAAACAGTACTTTTCAGTACTATTTTTTCTACTATTGATCCCTTTACGATCCTTGTTTGGACCCGTGCCTTCGATTTTTCGTTGGACCCGTTGGCGAAAGCTAGCGGTGGTAATCCTTCTTGGACACCGTCTTGGGAAAAAACCTTTCGAAGGTCACGTCTTCTTTCGTTTATTGATTAAACATGGTATCAACAACAAACAAAAGGAAGGGTGAATCTCTGAATTCACTACTTCTTTCCAAAAAAGTGGGTTTTAAAACTGTCACTACACGTGGCAAGAATGGAAGAAAGGACGCTTCCCCGGAATGCGAACTTTCTTCCAAGGTGAAGCAATAAGTTCGATGCTCTAGACAAATTTTCCGAACACCAAATCGAAGCAGCCTCTAGCCCAGGCTCTTTGATTCAAGTGAGGAAGCAAAGAGTGCCGCCTATCGTGGTCAGTTGTTCCGAATTTGGGGGATTTAGGCAGGAGATCTTGAACTCCATTAGGGGAATCAAGGTTTCCTTCCAAATCGCAAAGAAAGGAGACTGTCGCGTTTTGCCGGAAACTCTTAAAGATCGTGAGCTTCTTCTCAAACATCTTGAAGAGAAGAAGCACAAATTTTTTACTTATGACGACAAAACTGAACGCTTGTTCAAAGTTGTCTTGAAAGGTCTCTCAAGTGACTATAAATCACCTGAAGAGATCAAAAATGGAATAAATGATTTACTTGGATTTTCCCCAGTCCAAGTAATCATTATGAAAAAGAGAACCCAATCTGGCATTGTTCGGAAAGGGCTTTCTCAAGAATTTTATTTAGTTCACTTTAACAAAAAAGAACTAAATAATATTAAAGCTTTAGAAAAAGCAAAACTTTTGTTTGATGTCCGTGTGACATGGGAACATTTCCAGAAACCTGGAGGAAATTACCAGAACCCCACTCAGTGCCGTCGGTGCCAAAAGTGGGGTCATGGTACAAAAAATTGTCGCATGGATGCTAAATGCATGATTTGCGGAGGTTCTTCTCACGCCAAAGACGTCTGTCCAGTGAAGGAAGATACCACCAAATTCATATGTTGTAATTGCGGGGCTAACCATAAGTCCAATTTTTGGAATTGTCCTTCACGCAAAAAGGTCATTGAGGCTCGCGCCAGGCAGATGAAAGATAATATTCGTTACGATAACGGTCGTTTCCGGAATTTGCCTGGTAGAGTATCGAACAATGCTCATTTTTCAGTTAACGATCGCTTGATCATGAATCATACCCATCAGGAAGATCATAATCATGCTCATTCACAAACTAATTTTAATCCGTCGGGTAGCCGTTCGAATCTTTCAATTTCGAACGTATCAACCCACGGTAAATCCTTTGCCGATATCGTAGCAGGAAATTCGAACTCCTTCCCTGTTCGATCCATGGGTACCCATTCCACTTGTTTCAAATCAAATGGAAAAAACCCTACCGCCACAGATAACTCCGCTTCTTCGTCTACCGGAAATTCCAATGGGAAATCACATGACATGTCTGCCTCTGATTTTAATTTTCTAACTGAACAATTGAATCTAATGATTGATGCAATGTTCAAAGCCACCACTATGACTGAAGCAGTCCAAATAGGTGTAAAATTTACAAATCAAATTGTTATTGGATTACGTTTTTCTAATGGATCCAAATAATAATTTAAATATTTTAAATTGGAATGCTCGTTCTCTGAATGGTAAAGAGGACGAGCTGTTCAATTTTCTTACGGTTAATAACGTGCATATTGCAGTTATTACCGAAACGTATTTAAAACCTGGATCTAAACTCAAAAGAGATCCTAACTTTTTTGTTTATCGTAATGATCGACTTGATGGGGCATGTGGGGGAGTTGCAATCATCATTCATAGGCGTATAAAACATCAACTGTTTTCATCATTTGAAACTAAAGTTTTTGAAACTTTAGGTGTTTCTGTTGAAACACAGTTTGGTAAATATACTTTCATAGCTGCCTATTTGCCGTTTCAATGCTCTGGGCAGCAAGTTAATTTGCTCCAAACTGACTTGCGAAAATTGACTCGCAATAAGTCAAAGTTTTTTGTCATTGGTGACTTTAATGCCAAACATCGGTCATGGAATAATTCTCAAAGTAATTCCAACGGCAGAATTTTATTTGATGAGTGCTCTTCAGGATATTTCTCAATTCAATACCCTGATAGCCCCACATGTTTTTCCTCTTCTAGAAATCCATCTACGATTGATTTGGTCTTAACCGACTCTAGTCATCTTTGTAGCCAACTGATTACTCATGCTGATTTTGATTCTGATCATGTCCCTGTTACATTTCAAATATCCCAAGAAGCGATTCTCAATCCTATCAGCTCCACTTTCAATTATTTACGAGCCGACTGGAATATACATAAAACGTATGTTGATTCCAATCTTGATGTTAACATTTCTTTAGAAACTAAACTTGATATTGACAATGCTCTTGAAACTTTAACAAATTCCATTGTTGAAGCCAGGAACATTGCAATTCCAAAATGTGAAGTAAAATTTGAATCCGTGATTATAGACGATGATCTTAAACTCTTGATCCGTCTTAAAAACGTGAGGAGAAGGCAATTTCAACGCACTCGCGATCCTGCTATGAAAATTATATGGCAGGATTTGCAGAAAGAAATCAAGAAACGTTTTGCTCAATTAAGAAACAAAATTTTTGAAAACAAAATTTCTCAATTGGACCCTGGCTCTAAGCCCTTTTGGAAATTGTCGAAAATCTTGAAAAAACCTCAGAAGCCAATACCGGCATTGAAAGAGGAAAACAAATTATTACTAACTAATTGCGAAAAAGCTCAAAAACTTGCTATGCAGTTTGAAAGTGCGCACAATTTTAATTTAGGACTTACTAGTCCAATTGAAAATGAAGTTACTCAGGAGTTCGAAAATATTCTCAATCAAGAGAACGTTTTCGGAAATGCCTGGGAGACTGATTTGGAAGAAGTGAGAACTATTATTAAAAAATTCAAAAACATGAAAGCTCCTGGCGATGATGGAATTTTTTACATCCTCATCAAGAAACTTCCAGAAAGTAGCTTATCATTTTTAATTGATATATTTAACAAATGTTTTCAATTAGCATATTTTCCTGACAAATGGAAAAATGCTAAGGTTGTTCCAATTTTAAAACCAGACAAAAATCCTGCAGAAGCTTCTAGCTATCGTCCAATCAGTTTGCTTTCCTCCATCAGTAAACTTTTTGAAAAGGTTATTTTGAACAGAATGATGGCCCACATCAACGAAAATTCAATTTTTGCCAATGAACAGTTCGGATTCCGCCATGGACATTCGACCACTCATCAACTTTTACGTGTAACAAATTTGATCCGTTCCAACAAATCTGAAGGCTATTCTACTGGTCTTGCTCTTCTAGACATAGAAAAAGCATTCGACAGTGTTTGGCATGAAGGTTTGATTGTAAAATTAAAAAACTTTAATTTTCCAACATACATTGTTAGAATAATTCAAAGTTATCTGTCAAATCGTACACTTCAGGTTAATTATCAGAACTCCAGATCTGAAAGACTTCCTGTAAGAGCTGGTGTTCCTCAAGGCAGCATTTTGGGACCAATATTATACAATATTTTCACATCTGACTTACCTGAGCTACCTCAGGGATGTCAAAAATCTTTGTTTGCGGATGACACAGGCCTCTCCGCCAAAGGTCGAAGCCTGCGTGTCATCTGTAGTCGATTGCAAAAAAGTTTGGATATTTTTTCTTCATACTTGCAAAAATGGAAGATTTCTCCTAATGCTTCCAAAACTCAACTAATAATATTCCCACATAAACCAAAAGCTCTTTATTTGAAACCTTTAAGTAGACATGTTGTCACGATGAGAGGGATTCCAATAAATTGGTCAGATGAAGTTAAGTATCTAGGGCTCATGCTAGATAAGAATTTAACTTTCAAAAATCACATTGAGGGCATTCAAGCCAAATGTAATAAATATGTAAAATGTCTCTATCCCCTTATTAATAGAAAATCAAAACTTTGTCTTAAGAACAAGCTGTTGATATTCAAACAAATTTTCAGGCCAGCCATGTTGTATGCTGTACCAATATGGACTAGCTGTTGTAATACCAGGAAGAAAGCTCTGCAGAGAATTCAAAATAAAATTTTGAAAATGATTCTGAGGCTTCCTCCCTGGTATGGTACCAATGAGTTACATAGAATATCCAATGTTGAAACATTGGAACTAATGTCAAATAAAGATTTATTACTTAATTTCAGGCAAAAATCGTTACAATCTTCTATTGCCACGATTAATGCGTTATATGTTTAGGTTAAGTTAGGTTAAGTATATTAAAAACTTTTTTTTTCTCTCATAAGCAGGTGAAATCAACTTACCTGTAAAAAAAACTGAACTGCTACGGCAAATGAAATGTAATATGTTGTTAACAAAATGTTAATTAAATCTTAAATTTGTTTTACCAAATTAGGATGATAGTGTTGTCAAATAACACCAAACACCTAGATATAAGAAATGAATGTAATGTTTGGAATGATACTAATAAAGAAATTAAAAAAAAAAAAAAACACTCGACACAAACACATTTTCTAGTGGAAACTCCCGCTCGCTAACGAATCCAGGCTCTCCAGGAACACGAAAATTTATTTAAAATTTTGGCAGGTTCGCCAAATATGGAGCTCTGAATCGTCGTTGTCAAGCGGGAGCCCCACGATGAACCTTTCATTCCATTCTGACGTTACTATAGGAGTGAGGCGTCGAAGTTGTGCCATGCCTACTAGATCGTTCGATGTCCGATCCGATGCTAAATTCTCGGAGTTCTTTCAACAGGCTTTTGATTGTCAGCTATCATAACAGGGTTGGAAGACAAGATCTATGACAATGTTCATTCAGTACCACACAGGTACAGCTCGGGACCTTGGCATTTTTCCATTCCACTGAAAACTCTTGTTGATTTCATGAACCAAGAATGATAAGCTTCTTTCTGGAAGTTTATTTTGATGAGGATCTAAAAAAAAATAGTTTTGAATTTTTCATTTCACGTTTTCTTGATTGAGAATGCTTTCATCATCAGGGGTATTGATTTGAGAAATATCTTGAATAGCACTCATCAAATGAAATTCTACCGTAAGAATTGCTTTGCGAATTATTCAATGAGCAATATTTTGCCTTAAAGCCACCAATGACACAAAAAACTTACTTTTTGCAAGTAAATTTCCGCTAGTTAGTTTGAAGCAAATAAACTTGCTGCCCAGTGCATTGAAAAGCCAAATAAGCAGCTATGAAAGTATATTTATCAAGTTCAACAATAGAAACACCCAAAGTTTCAAAATTTTTGGTTTGAAATGACGAAAAAAGTTGATGTTTTATACTCTTATGAATGGTGATTGCAACTCCACCACATGCTTCGTCCAGTCGATCATTAACTAAAAAGTTTGGATCTTTTAAAGAACGAATTGAATTGTTATTCAAAATATAAAAAAAATATTTGGGTTCATCAGATAAACGTAATCCAATACCAATTTTATTATCAAATAATTTCGTCTATATTGCTCACTTGCTGAAACATTCAAAAATAAATAAATTTAGACTCTTTTGACATCATAGGTTGTCTTGGGTTGGAATAAGTTCATCTATTGAAGTCATTGTGAATTTCTATTCGGGTCCCTCGAAGGAAACGGCCGCGCGGCGATGACCACGACAACGACCAAGACGACTTCGACGGTAGCAACGGCACTGGCACTGACTGGCCGAACCAAAGTAGGCTGTGCTTTGTCGTGTTGGTCGCGTTCGTCGCCCTCTCACCCCTTCCCCACAACCAATCCAAACATTGCATGCATTCAGGGGGAACAGCGAGCGAGATGAAATAAAAATAAAATTGCTACCCATCAGCGAGCACAAAAGATTTATTCAACGTTGTTGTATGAAATTTGTGTTTTCGTCGTTTTTTTTTCTCGTTCTCCATTGATCTTCGAGTGGAGTGGTATACCTAGATGTGTGTATGCGGCGGCTACCTGCTCCTGTGGAGGATTTCCTTACATTCCGCTATGGGCCAGAAATCAAAATTTCGCAATGCAGTTTGAAGCATATTCACAATGAATCAAAATAATCAATCTGAAAGTAACACAAACTTTAATATACAAACAAAAATCGTATTTGCAGAGAAACATTTCGAATTGAATTTGGGAGAATTGTAAGGATTGTGAATTCTAGGAAGACGATGTCAATTTTATCATTTTCTATCAAAACTTTGTTTGTGCTGTTTTTAACCTATGACAAAGCCGTATAACAGTTCAATCTTTTTAGTTTCAAATTTTTTTTGGCGCGGTCATGTAAAAGTAATAAGAAATTTGCCTTTGTGATAATTTTGCCTAACATTTAGTGAGTACTGTGCTCAGTATTCAGCCCTGAACCTTGTGAGAATGTTGTCTAGGATTTAAAAAAAATTCTAAAAGTTTTAAAAGTCTCAGAATCTCATGTTCTTCTTCTTCTTCTTCTTCTTCTTCTTAGCATTACGTCCTCTCTAGGACAGAGCCTGCTTCTCAGCTAAGTGCTCTTATGAACACTTCCACAGTTATTAATTGAGAGTTTTCTTTGCCAAAGTTGCCATTTTTGCATTCGCATATCGATGATACTCTATGCCCAAAGAAGTTAAGAAAATTTCTAATACGAAAAGATCCTGGACTGACCGTGAATCCAACCCAGACACCTTCAGCATGGCTTCGCTTTGTAGCCGTGGTCTCTAACCACTCGGCTAAGAAAGGCTTCAAATCAAAATGTTCAAAATAATGAGATGTTTTTCATATGTAGATAGCTTTATTGAAACGTTTTTCTCAATTTTGTAACGAAATTTTACGTTTTAACCCATAGTGCATTCCTAGTCATGCCGAACCGAGCCGCGCTCCAAGTCCTCGTCCGCTGCACACACGATGGTCCACGTTCTAAGGTTTCATCTGGTTGCGAACAGAGAATGGACCGCCACAACGGGCACTTGGAGAAATACGTGAGATATCTGCTAATAATTGTATTCGCAGTGGAAAGCGGTAAATAAGAAGCAATGACTCCCGTCGTGGTCGGGTTGAGTGGCTCTCATTAAGATGCAGCAAGGAAATTATTTACTTAAAGCTGCTGACTAGTGGGTTCCCCCTTTTCCCCCCGCGCAGACTTACGGTCGGTATGCAGATGAGTTCCTTTGGAATTGAAATTTCAATCCATTGTTTAACCCTCCTAGCAAACGTTCTTTCCAAAGCCGACAATGCTCAGAAGTAATTTCGAAAACATAGGAAGCTATGCCTTTTTCTCCCGGTTTCAGCCTGAGAACCGATCGAAGATACCGTCGTCGGCGCACAAGACCCTAATGGAATGATAATTGCTACCGCGCAGCTAATCTGTCTAACCTTGAGCAGGCTCTGAGTCGCTGAGTCCAAAACGGAGAGGGAAATCGCCAACAATTATTCGTAATTTATAATTTATTTCATTATTTCGACCTTTTCCGAGTGGGTCCTGGGTCTTGCGGGCAAAATTTTTCGGAGGAACCCCCGCAGGCGATGGGTGGCACTATGGGAGACTTCCATACAATACGGCGGCCAAAAAAATGTTGCCGTATCATGTCATATTTATGAGTATCGTGATAAAAATGAATTTGATGTTATATTTACAAAAACAAACTAGCATAAAATGCCTGTAAATGTGGAATGGTTGCTACTCCGTGATTGATCGGAACTGGTAAGAATTACACTTCGAACCCAATGATGATGAGATGAGACTTTTTGCTTATTCTCGAAGTGCACATTTTGGCTGATCTCATATTATTGATCAATAACGGCGCCGGCCAAGTCCTTTCAGTCAGTTGGGATGGGGAAGGAATGTTAATGAGTAATGATTGTTGCGAGAATACCTCTGCATCTTTATAGTCACCTTCAAACAAAGTTTGTCAAAACATTACATGAACGTTAGTTGGAACACTATAAATTTGTTATCATAAGTATGAAACGAGCTCACCAGTTGGCAATCCATCCTCAGCTTGACACGGATTTCTTTTCGCTCTCGAACAGGAACATGCAACGGAATCAAAAGACCCCACACTACTCCAAAAGCAATTCATTGTTTTCGAGACAAACTTCTGTAAAAGGCCTATAGCGAAATAATGAGTTTTGTTAGATTGTCATTGGTGTAGCTAGGATTTTTTCTGGAGGCGTCTCCACGACGCCTCTCACGACGAAGACCCGGAATCGAATCTCACCCCAGAGATAGTCGTTTATGACGTTAGAATTACAGTAACTACAGTAAGGAAGTAGAGCCGTTGGTCCAGAGATGAACTAGCCCAGGGATAAACATCTCATTAATAAAGACAGAAAATGCCGTAGTTTGCATAAATTTGTATTGATTTAATTTATTTATGGTTTTGTCCTATATCTCTCATTTCTGAATTTAAAATTTCACTACGGATTACCTCCACTTTCTGTTCATTCACAGAAAAATACCTAGAATTATTCGAATTCATTCCCACGATTTAAGGTTGTCATTCAATCGATTTTTCCTGAAGTTTCTTTAGGCTTTCTGATCTAACCAGAAAATTTATCGATGAATCTCCATCATATTGATATCTATCCAGCTTTTTACGCTAGCTTGCCATAATATTTGAATCACCCCTTTTTGCATGCACTATAATTTTCTCATAGCTCAATCGAAGCAAGCTTCGAGGAGATGAAAACTTTTGATGTTGACAATGAGCTTTACCATTCTTGTTCTCTGAACAAGGATGGAAAAAAAATCAGCTCTAACGACAAACAACACGGTATTTGAATGGTCCAAGAGGGCCATCGCTCTTGCAGCAACATGATTTCAGCACCTCACCACACGCGCTAATCATAGATATATCGAGCATCCGATAAACTGTTTGTCGTAGGACAAAGGGTTTGTCGGATATAATAACAAGTTGCGATTAATGCGAATCAATTCAAAATTCACGGATAAACTTTCTCACACACCATGCACGATTGGCTTTCAGATTAAATACGACAAGCTGGGAGACAAATCGTGGAGTGCAATCAGAAAAATCCTTTAAAATTATGACTTTGATTCGCGAACAATTGATCGTCAGCTCACTGGCCGAGCGATTCTTTTTTCGCGGAGTTTGTTATGATGGCTTGACGACTAAGGGTTTATCGTTGTTGCTATGATCGCATGATGAAGAACAGCCACGATGCATCATTTGTTTTATCATGATCACTAGATTTCCATCCTTGTCTCTGAATTATATCTAAGTATTCGCTTATTTTTCTAATGTGTTTCCTTCTATTTTAGGTTTATTAGGAACGGTGATAAGTACCTATCTATACCGAAACAAATTTGGTTAAATGGTTTCAACTAAAGATGTCGTAAGACAATAGACCGCTGAATATGTCGCTCTACATCCCATGGGCTGAGAAAATTTTTGGGTCAACGCTTTTGAATGCAATTTTTGTATTCAATCATGTGCCAAGCTACTACTGAAATTGATAATATTTCAATAGTTTATATAACATTACAATTTTATTCTAATGAATTGGATAATTTTAGACTTTGCGACCCCCGTTTTATTTAGAAGGTTTAATCAATTATTTCATTTTTACCTATAATCTTAAATTGTGTTATATTTAGTGAGATACTTGAGTCGAATTCTATAGATTGTGTTGCTACTCAATGGAAATATTTCCAAGTATTGTTGAAGTATCTTGTTATAGATTTCGTGAGAATATCGTTCATTTTTTCTTTAAAATCTTGCACTAGAATCAAGAAATTACGATAACAAGAGCCCTGCCAGGGATCCAAAGTGAGTTTCCCCCAGGATTACGGTAGATGTATGCGCATTATTCTGGGAAAATAGTTTTAGCATGTAAATAATTCCGGCGTTCAGATGGAATTGTATTCATAAGCATGGTTTGTCCACAGATTCATATTGTAATAAGTTTCATTGATGAGCCAAATATTCGTTATATTTTTATGAACATACAGCGCTCAGAAAAAAGAAGGGGTTAGGTACCTAAAACGAGATAAAACAAAAATTAAACAAATAAATATTTGGCAAGCATGTGAAATCAGAATACGGATAACATCAAAACATTGCGGCGAAAATTTTTGAAGTTTGAATCAACAAACTTATTTGACCGCCTATTAAGACCTAACTATAAAATCTGCAGGCAAGAATTATCAAACACACATCACCCCTGGTGTTTTATAGCTAGCGTAAAAAGCTGGATATAGAACAATACCGCCAGAGAATTCTTTAGAAATTCATTTGCCGAGGAAGGTTGTAACGACTTTTTACTGATCCGCCTGGAGATTCCATAGGAATCCCGCAAAAAATACGACTGACAGCATTTTTAAGACTATCTCTCAAGAAAGGGGGAGATTGCTACGCTCGTGTTACGGAATGTATGGCTCCACTCGAAATTCTCCGGTACCCCAAATTCAGGTAGCGTAACGGATTGAGTATGAGTGCTTGCTAGGTGAGATGGCTCACCCCCATCTACTTATTTCAGAGATGCATCCACGTTCGAAACAATGGGTAGGACAAATTTTGGTAAGTAGTTTGTGCACAGTAAAGCTAAGAAACATTTTAGTTATGTGACATTTTGATCGGTTATGAGTTGAGTTGAGTACAGGAAATTCTACTGTTTTCAAGCATTCTAACGATATTTTCATGTGATTTTCCCGCTCAACAGAAAATATAACATTATTCACAGAAGACTGACTTGTTTTTGACTCCCAATACGCATTGAATGAAAAATTGCTGAAAAAAACATTTAACCCTCTAATACCCAAATTTTTATTTTCGATTTAAGTATTATTTTTCGTTATCTAAAATCGTTCTAAACACGTTTTGGGCATTTATTTATTTTTATTCGCAAATTTTTAAATTTTGGTTTTTGATTTTTATAATTTTTATTTTTGAACATCCCTAGCTTTTTTCATTTTTTCTTGAAGCCTTTTCTAGTTGTTGATTTTTGGCAATAATAAAAATTTAAATTGTTACGGTATTTTTAAAAATATTAAATTTTTAATTTTTTTTTCGGAGCGTATTCTATTTTCCGTGTAACTAACGGAAAAACAGGTTTATAATGATTTTAATACCATCAAGCTTTTCGTTTGTGTTAGGTTAATCGTAGAAAAATATAAAAGGTACGATTTTTTATATTACACGTTAAATGAAGCCCAGGCATTTGTAGGTTATATAAAAATGCAATTTTTCAAACAATTTCTAAAAATACAAAAAAGTTTCAAAAGTCATAAAAAACTTTTCTTATATGCGTGTTATGAGTCAAGGTATAAGCCAAAAATAAAATCATTTTGATTTGCGAGCTACGAAAAAATACACAAAATTCCAAAGTGTACCCCGTCTAAAGGCGGGGTTGGGTATTAGAGGGTTAAGTTAATTTTTTAAACTAGGTTTTGGCACTGAGATTTCTCTAACATCTAAGACTTTTTTTGAGAATTCCTCGTGACATTACAAGTATTAATGTTTGAGTTTTCTCATGATTGTCGAAAGGAATTTCATCAGAAATTTATTCAGGCAATTACTCAAATAGAGAATCAAAAAAGTAGATTTGAGTTCCTTGTACCTTCTAATTCCGATCTAATTGCTAATCTTTGACAGATACCTACGCGTATTTCGACTACCATTCATAGCCTTTTGCAGTGTCAGTTACTCATATCCACTTAGTACCTTATCCATGAGTAACTTATTGTGTCTACCTATCTCAAGCGGTATTCTGTATAATTGCTCACTATTCTGGTGCCTCTTAGTTGTTCGTATCTACGGAATTTCTGTACTATATATACTGGCTGCCGTGTGCGCAGAAAACAGACACTTCCCAGACTGTGATCAGATTAACATATTTTTTATTCTTATTTACATGATATAAAGTAACTCACACTGAAAAGGGCTCAAGTAGTAGTCGATATACGAGTATCTGTCAAAGGAAAATTAGGGCGGAATTAGAAGGTACACGAATCTATTTTTTTGATTATCTATTGAGATTCAGCCAAGAGGAGTCGAATACATTAAAAAGAATTATCCAAATGTTCAGATTGAACCCCGAAAATTTCGGAAGGAGTTCATTTAGTGACTATTTTCCAACTGATTTCTTCACAAATTTTCCTACGGAATTTATTATACCTTTATTTTCCCTAGGAGAACCACATAAATTGATTATTCCAGAAATCATCTGAATTCATCCAAAAATTCTTTGATAATTTCTTCCAAGAAAGTCTAAACTCCTCCACGATTTTATCCAGTGATTCATCCATCGGTTTCCCTGAGATGTCCTTCAAGATTCCCGGTCTTAACGTCTCCCAAAACCCAATCAATATTCCAGAAATTTCTAGGGATTTCCTTCAAAATTGTCTTTTAGGATTTATATGAGTTTCCGACTAGGAATTTCTCTAAAGATACCTTCAGCGATTGCTCCAGAGATTTCTACAAAAAATCCCCCAGTAATTCTTTAAAATTTTCTCAAGTAAGTCTTGAAAGTTTTTTTCAGGATTTCTTCTAGGAATGTCTTCAGGGAGATCCCAACGTATTGGACTAAACGTATTGGTCTAAACGATTTTGGATTTGTTTTGCCTTTTTTCCCCGTCGACCCGAACTTGAGTCCATATTTTTTGTTGGCCAAGACATAGGCTAATTTTTAAGGTGAGAGAGTCAAGCAGTAGTTTTCCACCCCTCTGTAGAAGTGCAGGGAAAACACCATCTCTTCCTGGAGACTTGAAAGGTTCGAAAGATTTCACTGCCCACTCAACTTTAGATCGAGTAAAGATTACTGTCCGGTAGATCTAGGTTGTTGCATGTTTTTTTCTCCAACTTTATCACATTCTCAATCATCACTCATTACTAAACTTGATCCTGGAAAATGATTTTTCATCATTATTTCAAGTGTTTCTTTTGTTTCAACAGTAAAACTACCGTTTATTTGTTTCAAATTTCCCAGCCTATTTGAATGGTCTTTGGAAAGAACCTTCTGTAATTTTGCTACATTGGGACTTTTTTCTATGTTTTTTCTTTAAGTATTCTTTAAGTATTCTAAACATCTCTTTTAGAGAATTCTTCCTTGATTGGACTACTAGTATCATAAGCCCGAATAATTTTTCCAGCTATATTTTCTGCAATTTTGTCTAATTGTTCTGTTGTCTCTTTATTGTCATTCAATGAGATATTATTCCTTAAATTTAACATTGGTTCATATTTTTCCCAGTTGGTATTCCTAAGATTTCTGTAAGTTACTTTGATTGTTTTGCTGGCTCTGTACTCAAACACTATGTGTTTGTGGTCAGATAAAAATTCTTCATCTGTAACTCGCCAGTTTTTTATATTTGTAGAAATCATTGAACTACACATAGTTATGCCCAATACTTCTTGTCTGTTTTTAGTTGTAAATGTAGGCTGATCTCCTTCGTTACATAAATCGATGTTGTTCAAAGATATGTATTCAAAAAGGTCTTCGCCTCGTTTATTTATGTAGGTGCTACCCCAAACTGTGTGATGGGAATTAGCATCGTAACCGACAATAAAATGTGTATTATTACTCTTACGAAATCTTATGAAAGCTGTCAATTCAGGATGAGGTACTGTGTCCACATCCCCAGGAAAATATGCAGGAGCTATACAAGCTTCAGTTTTCCCTGGGTTGTGGGAATCTCCATTTGAACTGCAACTAAATTCCAGTCTTGAACTGTGTTAATCAAAAACAATTTTAAATGTTTGCATAGGAATTCCAAGAACTTGGTTTTTATGAGCCCAAGGTTCTTGTATGAGTGTTACGCTTACTTTTTCTTTCATAAACCTCTGACAGAGGATTCCAGTTGCATCCTTAGCGTGATGAGGGTTTATTTGTATAAATTTTATGTTCGTATCTATTTGCATATGATTTCTATTAGAAGACATTTTAAACTCTCATAGCTAGAGCTTTTTTCAATTCATCTGGTCCCTATTAGGCCCAGTGGATTTTTGTTTGTGTTTTTGTTCAGTTACATTATGGTTCTTACGAAGCCCAGGTTTATTTTGATCCCTTACCAGCCCATAAGCATTCAGGTTCATTCGAGACCCAGAATGATTTTGGTCTTTTAGAGTCCCAAAACTGCTCTGGTCCTTCAACGGCCCAAAACTTCGCTCTTCCTTTGACGGCCCAAAGCTGCTCTTGAACTTTGATAGCTCAGAGCTTCCCTGTCCCTTTAGATGGTCAGAGATAGTCTGGTCCTTTGACGATCCAGACCTGCTATGGTCCTTTGTCGGCCCAGAAGAGTTTTGGTCCTTTGGAGGCTCAGAGAGAAATTGGTCCTCTGCAAGCCCAGTTTGATGCCCAAAAACATTGTTTTTTGACCCTTGGTGATTGTTTACATCTGGTTGCGTCTGGTTATGATCCTTTGAAGATTCTACCTTTGAAGGATTCCCGTGTATTCCGCTTGTTCCCGGGACACTATGGTATTGTTGGTTCCCAGTACTTATGGAGCTTTCCGGTTCGTCTTTGGTATCATCTCTCAAAGTAACAGTCCCATTTGAATCAGGTTAGAACATACCTTCTTTCCGTAGAGTGCTTTGCCCAAACTTGTAGATAAGAAGGAAATTACAGACTCTGAAATGTTGCATGGACTCCTCGTCAACAGTGAAGTACCATTCAACGTGTTGCTCATAAAGAGTGTTTCGTTGAATGATCCTCCATTTATCGGTACTCAGACCGTCGTTTTGACTCTCTATGAAGATCCGGATAGTGTCGTTGTTCACACTTTGAGGAAAAAAGCCTATCATCACGTCTAACCTTGGGATTTCATCTGCATCGACGAGGAACCACAGAGTCGAGCCAATCCGCTGTTACCGTGTCTTGACAGTTTATCACAGCAGTTAGTAAACTTCGGCTTGAAGGACTCTCTTCTTTGATCAGTTACTTTTTCCAGAATGGCCTCCTGTGCCAAATTCATCTGTTCCATTGTTAGCTGTATTTGTAGATAGGTTTGTGGTAGTATACCTACTCTAACCCGTTTGGCCACTTCACCATTTGTCGGCTGTTGATTCTCAGTGACAATCGCTGTTGCTCCTTGCCTGATATTTTTCATACGATTATTGATGGTGTGATGAACCTGTAATCCTTTTTGTTCCATAGGATTGGGTTTCCCGTCATTGCTGCTTGTTTATGTTTCGAGACCTCTTCGGTGTGGGCACGTTTGATGGTGTTAAAACCATCGATAGTGCTTCCTCCCGTACATGTCCACTCAACAGTAGTTTTCTTTTTTGCTCCTCTCAACTTTGGTCTTACGTTCATTTCTGGATTTTGCAAATTACTCTGTAGATCATTCCGTATCTCTTTAATGGAGATATTTACTCCATCTTCCTTATCCTCAGAGAAACTTTGTAGTAGATCTTCTTCTTTAGGCATTTCTTCCGTTTCCATATCTGATACAATTTCCATTTATTCAGTTTTTGGCTCCATTACGTTGAACAATGCCTCTAATTTAATTTTGGATTATGTCCAAAAATATAAATTATGTTTTGAGCTTAACCGTTTTTTTTAAATATTTCTCTTCTAGCACATCGCGCACAAGTATTGAGTGATCTTCGGGATCTCCTTTCACACACAAGAGTGGTAGTGGCCCGGTAGCACCAAATAATCTCAGGCAACTTTCTATCTTCTATCAGATTTTTGAAGTAACACATACAAACAAAACGTTTATGAATTTCTAATATAAATGTTGGATAATTCCATCATCCATTGGATTCGAAAAAAAAATGCTGTACGAAATTCCTGAAAAGCTTCAGGTGTTTTTTGTAGGATTTACTACAAAGATTTTTGTACCTATTTATTCTCTTTTCAAAATCGACAATGGATGGCGTTAAAATGGATGGAATTTTAACTGAAGGTATTCGTGCCTAACACCTTCCTTCCTTCCATAAGATTTTTATAAACAATTAAACAGGATTTATTTGGGAAAATATTCTAAAATTTCCCGAGCAATTTGTTCAGAGATTTCTTTGGACGGTTACGTTGTTGTTTTTTTCTGTCGTCCTAGGATTCTTCCGAAGAATGTCTGGATAAAAATTGGATGAATCTCTGGTGGAATCATTCTTGAAATTCTCAAAAAAAAACCAGAAATACCATTTGATATTCTTTCAGATTCTAGAAATATTTCCGTCAATGCTAATCCCGGGATTCTTCCATAAATAATGTTTAGAAATCTATTCACTCTCCAGTTTTGGTTCAAAGGATACTCCAGGAACACTACAATAATTTTTGGGTGATTTCTTAATACATTACTCTTCGAATCACTCCGTATTCCTATCAAATTTATAACACATTTATGGAGTAACACACATTAAAAACGATAAAGAATTTATGAAGAAGTTTGTTGGATGATTTCCAAAATTCCTGAAAAGCTTCAATGGTTCTTATAGGATTTACTACAAAATTCTTGTTCCTACTTTTTCTTGTGTTTTTCGCGAGCTCCATTTTTTTCTTACTTGCAAAAAGATTATTTGGGGGGATTACTTTTAATTATTGATGTAGCTGCGAAACTATTGGTAGTATTTTCATTTTTCTATGGTAAAATTCGTTATGAAGAATATTAAAAAGATATTTAAAAAAAAACTTTTCGCAGATAATACTTGTAGAATCCGGGCATTTAAAGCAAAAAAAAACTAATTCTGACGCGATTTGTAATGTGTTTAGAAATATTTGTGAATGGCTTTTAATGAACATCAGGAAAGCTATTTGAAGGAATTCACAGAAGAATTTCTTATTGAATTTTCAGTATAAGATCAATGAATGAAATCAATGAATTTCTGCAAAAATTTCATGCAAAAACTTTGAACTTTTGAAGGTTTAAGATTTTTAAGATCATATTCCAGAAATAATTTGCGAATAAAAAGTAGGCATAGAATGAATGGATGTCTTCGAAGAAGAATTCACGTTGAAAGTATGAACAAATATCACAATATTAGTTGACGAACATCCAAGAAAAGTTCTGAAGCCTCCTTCCTGGAATTTAGTTGTACTACAAACTCTTCTTGGGAGCCTTTCTTAGTCGAGTGGTTTGAGTCCGCGGCTACAAAACAAAGCCATGCTGAAGGTGCCTGGGTTCGATTCCCGGTCGGTCCAGGATCTTTTCGTAATGGAAATTTCCTTGACTTCCCTTAGCATAGAGCATAATCGTACTTGCCACACGATAAACGAATGCAAAAATGGCAACATTGGCAAAGAAAGCTCTCAGTTAATAACTGTGGAAGTGCTCATAAGATCACCAAGCTGAGAAGCAGGCTTTGTTCCAGTGAGGATGTTAATGTCAAGAAGAAGAAGAAGAAGAAGATCCATCGAGATAGGGAGAGATCGAGACATAGAACAAATGTTTAATGAATACTAGATTGAAAATCACTCCATTACTAGGAAAATTGAAAACAAACAGACGTCATTTCGTCTTTGCAAATTGTTTTGAATCCCTAAAATCTAGTCTAGTAACCATTGATAATGGGAATATCGACATACGGAGAGAAAATCGAGAATGGAAATCACATCGAGATAGGGAGATATCGAGATAAGGAGGATATCGAGATATGGAGAGAACTGACTGACAGAAATGTATGCAGAATGAAGGGACCGAACAAATCATCGAGTTGAGAAGCAGTCTCTGTCCCAGTGAGGACGTAATGCCAAGAAGAAGAAGAACAAACTCTTCAAGTAATATCAAAAGCTGCGTTCAAAACTTTGGCTACAAATCTGTTGGATATTAGTGGAATATTTTTTTAAATTTTGGCCATCTGAACGCCCATAGTGCGGTTAGCACGCTTGCTCAGATGAGGAACACCGAGACGTGGCAATTTCGGCGCTAATGTTCAATTAAGCGTGCGCGCGATCCACTTCTACGCGTAATAGTAGGTAGGCTGAGTGGGAAGAGAGTGACGGGGTTTTTTCTCAGCTCCGAAGATAATTTTTCATAAACTCTTTTCATGTTTTAAGATTGAAAAGCTCTGACTCTGGGCCTGGAACTGGAAGGAACTGCTGTAGACGGAAAGTAAGGTGCGTGTTTTGGGCGAAGAAAGTTCGAATTAGCCTAGATATTTTCGGTTCGACGTTTTAAGGTCGCGTGTTGGCAGCTCGATTCGCTACACAGAGTGGGAAAAATGCGTGTGAAACCGGCCGACCGTGATAAGCTAAAGGTATTGATTAGTTGTAGGTACGTTATAAATAGTCGGTTTGTGGGTTAAACTTTGAAATGTTTTTGCTGAATCAAACAAAATCGTTTTACAGCAATCGGTTCAATTGTTGTTAAACCATATTTATTTGGTAGAGAAAGTGTTTTGTTAGTAACTTTCCCAGTTTATTTTTCATCGAAAATATAATGTGTACATTTTAAGGTATAGTTGGCTGCCCAAAAGTAATTTCTTGACCTTTCTTTATGCGGGGTATATACACGCAAGTAATTGTCTGTCCAACCTAATGTTATAATTGAGACCAGTGATGTGGTCGGCAGTTTTATTAACTTTCAAACTTTGAACCAAAGACAAATTAAAGACCTTCATGTCCCTTGCAAATGCCTAGAATTGTTTGGCTCATAAGGTAATCTAGAATGCCGTGAAAAGTGTACTGCGATGTGTCAAACTTGGGTACCTTTTGCACTACCGAGGGACCAAATGCAGTACTAGAAGTGGTACCCAATCTGAGCGCGAGTGCGACGGACCTGTTTGAACTCAGCCCTGTCGATTAGGTGCCCTGTAGTACGTCAATTGTAAATTGCAGGATGTATCCACACCCAGGAGATATTTGACAGTATTTTAAATAGTTCAGGTGTATTTGAACGTCCTGTATCCAATTAAAATTTGTCCTACATCAATTAAAATTGGTAAGCTATTTCAACGCCCTGGAGTAATTTGACTTTATTTTACCTTTATCTTTGGAAGATCTGGAGAATCTTAAAACCCCTTTGGAAAATCAATCGAAATTCCCATGCTGCTTCAACATACCGAAATAGTTTGACCTTGTGTTATGTGGATCAGCTGCATTTAATCACCCTGGTTAAGATCAATTGCAAATTCTAAGCGGTACCTACGACAAATTTGACCTTATCCTATGTAGATAAAGTGCGTCTTAAAGCCCTAAATCAATTAAAAATTCCAAGCTATCCAAGTATCGACGCCCTGGAGTAATTTGACCTCATTTCAATAAGATTAGATGCACCTTAACACTCTGAAGGATATTAATTATAAAATACAAGCTTCTAAAACGCATTAAAGTTTTCTGACATTGTCTTATGTAGATAATTTGTATCTAGAACAATAATTTAAAATTCAAAGCTTTATCAACGCCCTGCAAAAATTTGACCTCGATCCAAACAAAACAGGTACATCCATATGAACACCCTGCCTAGAGTAATCAGGAGCAAATTAACGCCCTGTAGAAATACAATTGGAATTTGCCATTACTAAATTCTGAAATTTGGATATTCCTTTGGTATATAAATCACTTTTTCGTGTGAAAATAAAAATTTTGTTGAAATTTCGACATAACTTCAGCATGCAACAATATCAATCGAATCATCTCAAGTAAGTTTTGAAGCAGAAAAAAAATCATTTCATATGTTCTAAAGACAATCAGTTCGTATTCTTGTTCATTTTGGGCAAATTATTTTCATGTGATAGTGACGAAAAATAATTATCAAGTACGCATCAAAAACGGAATTTGCTGAAATGAGTTTGAAAACCTGCTTTAATGAATAATTAGTTACTCTAAAATCCACTAATAGATCCAACACCAAACTACTCTAGTAAACAATAGCGTAATATTTTGAAATCTAGGGCAATTGTCAAAATTTTTGCATTTTGATATCACTTCAAGAGTGACAATTTTTTTTTAAATTAAGCAATATATTTTGCTGAAGTTCAAACCTCTTGTTTAATCCAAAAATAAGGTTCAAAGTTTCTAGATGTGCTTTAAAAAACCTTCGTGAACTTAATTTTTTGATTCTAATTTTTCATATAAAATAATACAAGGGAATTTACGAATTTTCAGCAGTCTAAGCTGATGCCGTGATTTATTTGTAATTTTCTCGGACATACGCAGACAAACTAAATATTTGTTACATTTATACGCTGTTCAATCCTGTCTTGGATCACACAGGCAGACTTGTTGAAAACTTTTACGAAACGTTTTACAATACTTCAAACATCACATGTAATTGTGACTATTGTCGGCATCCTCGATATCTTTGGTAGCCTTTCCCATAAGAACTGCAGGCAAATCTGTTCGGCAATTCCACATAAGCCGCATTTTCAATCAATGACATCTCTGGCGAAATTGTTTGTTCGGAAATCTTTCTGCTTCCCAGGCATATCAGTGGGATCTTACGCTAATAGCAGTTTGAAAAAAAACTCAGTTTTTTTTATACATTTCATATCCTAAAACACAAATCAAAGTAGGGTAGGCGAACCAGTTATGGACAGAGTGGTTCCCTATTTGACCATACGAGATAACTTTAATGTCTCCACCAGAGTTGGGAATGGTAGTAGTAGTAGGTTGGAGTTTTTGAGAAAATCACGTGGCTCTTCTAATACAGTAGTTCAAAATTGTGAATCTCATCAAGTAGCCTATGTTGGGTACATGAATTTTCTAAATCAGTAGTGTCATTGAAGGCTGTAAATGCGGGAAATGGAACATTTTTCTACAGTAGTTTTGGGTTGTCCTTAGCAACGGGTGTTTTGCTATTTTCAAGGCATTTTTCCTACAGCAGCAATAAGCGTGAGTTTCACTGGCTTCGCTGACTGTGACTTGCAGCGCTTGCCTACTGTAGTGTGAATTATAGAACTTTTCCCAGCTCTGGTTTCCATATTTTGAAAGGTTTTGTGTGTTTTAACATTAAGATATAGGATATATCTTGATGTTGAAACATTACAAAAAAAATTAAAAATGTAAAAGTTATCGAAGCTTCACATATGGCCAAATAGGGAACCACTATGACCATAACTGGTACACTTTTGCTATGTAGGTTTCATATGCAATAATTTTGGTCATTTTAAATTTGGTCGTCTTGAATTTTATTAGAAAAAAAAAATATTTTCACCATTAGTTCACCAACATTCGTTTTTAATTTTGTTGTCACCCTCAAAAAGCTAACTAAAGGGTCACCCAAAAACGACATCCATCATTTGAGGGAGGGGGTGGTCTACGAAAATGTGACAGTGCATGTATTAGGTATTGGAAAAAGCATGACAGAGGGGGGTTGGGGGATCTAGAAATCCAGAAAACTGATGGACGTCATATTTGAAACTTCTCTAAGAAAAAACTGAGTTAGAACTGCTGTAAAAACTAGGTGAGCAATGGTATTTCTGAATTATTGCATATTTGGTTTTCAACGTTCTGACCTAACAAAACTTTAGTTTTCAAGTTATCGAACAATCTTGAATACCGGCCAAAATATACTGGTAAAATGAGCGGTTTCTAGGATATTCCAAACAGACACCATATAACTACCAACAACTTTCATTGGGTTCTGGAATCGACTACAAAAACAAATAATCTATCAGTTCGTTGCTTTCTGACACATGGTCCACTCTGTCTGCACAGAAATCGTTGTAATTTCTGAGTAACTACCCAAACATGATAAATCGACAGAAATCAAAATCCAATTCATCGAATAATGTAAAATGAATCAAGTTCTATTAACGAATGAGAAGAAAAATCATTCAATACTGAAAAATATGACAAATTACTTGGAATGTTTTGCATTTTCTCGCATTCCTGAGAAGTTATCGCTGCCATGGTGATTTTGCATAATTTTGATCTAATAACAGAATAATCTGGTTTCTCAAGTTTTGAACTTGGTCCACTCTGACTTATCACCGATCAAATGTAGAAATAGCTATATCCACTCTTATTATGATGCCATCTATATATTTTTATAATTTATATGTCTTTCTCCGTTTCACATTTCAATTGGAATGAGCATTGACCACAAACTAAACATGTGCAAATGCATATCAGTTCTCATGTGTTTGGAATATATATAAATTTGATACAATTTTCTTGTGAGACTCACTTATCAACGCCTGGGAGTACAACCACCCTGTGGGCTATAGCAACGCCCTGCTCAAAAGGATATGACTAAGAAGCTCAAATTTTACGACGACAGGGCTGGTGTGAACCCTCGATTTGTGCACATTGAGAATGTCCCTATTCATTAAATCTCTGCGCCACTTCGATAGTTCTGGTCAACCACGGAGTGCAACAACGAAGCGGAAGTTCATGCTCAGGCTCACACATTAATACATGTTCCACTCTCGGTAGTAACTATTGCAAAGTCCTGAAATCTGCCTTTTAGCATTGTTTAGATGTCTACGAACGCTAAACTGGAAACTGTTTAGGCGACACCTAAGGGACTCGGTCAACCGAAGTAATAACCGCACGCATCATAAACCAGTGCAAGGCAACTTTGGACGGACGGAAGACGTCAGCAGCAGTTGACGCAGTTAACCCCCGCATCTTCGTGGCCTCACAACGGCATCAACCGCCGCCGGATCAACGTACGCTTTTCCACGGGGAAGATGCGCTTGCGCGCAACGCATCGACCGTGATCATCGTCATCGCTATCGCATCCTCCTTCTCTCATACAGGCACAGCGAAGATGCAATGCGAGATGCACAACCACACAACACCCATCAAAGTCACCCGTGCGTCGTCCGTTGTCGTGGTGATCGTTGTTGCAGCTTTGCGTTACCCATGATCACGAAAGTGGTGGACAAAAGCGCAGGCGGGTGGGAGAGCTGCACAAAATGCGTAATACGGTTCATAAAACGCAGGGAGCAAAAGATTGAAGCGCATGATATGTATTATTTGGAAATTGATATTTTCGCCTCCAGCGATCATTATCGTTTTTATCCAGACGCGCTGTGTCCGAATGAAGAAAACTTGTTGTCGACGGGACGGCACTAGGACGCATAGTAAGGACTGTTCATTTTATAAAATGGACACTTTGTTTATAACATATTGTATTATAGTCGACTCGGTGTAGGGATGTATGATGATACAGAATACATATTTTTAATTTTTTTAACTTTTTATTAATTTGATGAGAGAGATATTGAAAATACTAATACAGTCAACTCTGCATAATCCGATATTGAACAGTCGAATTAGAAAAGTACCGAGGTACAGAACTCAAAACCAATGTAACTGCGATTCAAGGGACCATAGAGGTAGCCAAGAAAATCGACTTTTACAATGATCTAAATAAAAAGCTTTTGGTTTATGTGTTAATAATATTATAAGTTGAGTTTTGGAAGCATTAGCAGAAATCTTTCATACTTGCAAGTAAGAAGAAAAAACAATACTTGTTTGCAATCTACTACAGATGACACGCAGGCTTCGTCCTTTTGCTGAGAGGCCTGTGTCATCCGCAAACAAAGATTTTTGACATCCCAGGGGTAACTCCGGTGTGCCAAATGCAGAGTTGCACAATATCGGTCATATCAGTTGATGGTTGATGGACTAAAACTATCAATATTAGTTGCGAACTATCAATATCACTTTGATCTGACAACCAACAGCGGTGATGCGACATCGCACTCTAGATCACAATCACTGCAGAATGAGTGATCACGTGGTAATTACCCACGCTATTAATGTTTTTCAGTGACCAACACACAGTTTCAATCCGTCTGCAGCACTATAAAGAATATCGTACTGAAAAATTGCAATTTTATTTGCATCATTTAAGGCTAAACTTGACCCATCAGTGCATAGTCTATCGCCATCAATGACGGAGTAGACAGCATGATGTTGACGTGATATAGATTGATCCGAATTGTATCGCAGTCGGTCTGTACAAATCAGCAAATTACAAGCGTTGATAGTGACAGCAAGCAACTCTGGCCAAATGTGAAAATATTATATAATATTGGTCCCAAAATGCTGCCTTGAGGAACACCAGCTCTTACAGGAAGTCTTTCAGACTTGGAGTTCTGATAATTAACATGAAGTGTACGATTTGATAGTAAACTTTGCATTATTATAGTTTGACAATTATTGATTTTGATAACTATTAATATATTCATATGAAATTTAAAAACTTTAGTGGGTTTTTTGTACTCGAAACGTCATTCAATTTTGGAAACCCGATTGTGATTGCATTGAGAATTTCAAAAGTTTCAAGGCCCACTTTATAGAACGAACAGTCCTTACCTATATGACGCGAGTGAGTGTATGTGTTCGCAAGTGGATCTTGCTTTTTGCTCAGTTTAACCCATACGTCAGTCAACGCACCGTGCAACCCTTCTTTTATATCCGCGGGAGCAAATCGTATGTGCAACCACGCTGCACCAGAGCATTGCATTGCAGTGCATAGGAGCAAGGAGAGCAGCGAGACGGTCGATTCATCTCGCTCGGGAATACACTTAATTGCTAAATTGACAGTTATTTTCGGTTCTGCTTTTTGCGACGACTGAGCCCGTCGTCGTTGTATCTTTCAGCGCGCCGAAAGAAGAAATGTTTAAGTGACACATGTCTCGCATTGTTGTTCGCCCTCGGAAGAGTCCGAGCGAGCAATGGCCGTCGTCTCCGTCGTCGTCTTCGATGATGCAGTTTTTTGGGGGTACGGGATCGGGTGTAAAGTTCACCAAAATGTGGCGAAAGTTTTCCGAGGTGAACAGAGTTTTACGAATTTCATTGTGAATTTTTCAAAAGGGTTGGTTTATAATCAGTAATTGCTATGCCCATTCAGCAGTTTTGTTTGGAATAATGAAGCACAATATTCGACCTTTGCGTCTTCATGACCCAGATTCTTTGATCTAAATTGTTTGTTATATGTACATTAGACTGATGCAAGTTTTGAAGATTTTGTTGAACGAACTCTTCTCACGTGAAATTTTACTTGCTACAACTTTGTCGAAGACCTTTTTTGGTTGAATGTATGAATATTTTTTTATTATTGATTCCAAAGTCATGCTGAGATGATCGTCCTGTACTGTCATGTACTTTCGGAAAGCATTGTTACTTTCTTGCAGTACAACATAGTAGCCTTTGATCTAATCTTACCACCAGGAGTATCACTGCTGCCTGCCGAACAGTTAATGAAGCATGTAAACTGCAAACCCACTTCATAATAGTGAATAACATTTTATCCTGACGTCCAATCAAAATTTGGTATAGGTCAATGTTTTAGCGGGGAGAATTTCAGCTTGGGAGATTTAGTGAACTTTACCACAGAATGATATGATGAAGAGATATAGGGCTGAGCACAGAAGGTTGGCTTTTTCCTTACTAATTTCCATATTAACTTAAAATAGCTTCCCAGACAATCAGAATGTACATATAACGAAATCACCTTTTGCGTAATGCGATGCTTGTATGTGCAAAGACTCCGTATAAGATGTAGTCAAAAGGTCTTATGCGTACAAAAGTGGATATGTGCATAATTTACATGACGGAAATTGACATACAATGCGAGTGTACAGATTTCATTACGAATTAATTTGTAACATTATACGTCTTAGTTTATGATAACAAAGCTGATTTGAAAGCTGCTACAAATTGATTCGACTTCCTTTGTACGTTTGTACTGCCCATATTCACATAGCAGTCCCACGTTTATAGGAAATCCCATAGAACATGTGACTGTTACGGAACGAAACAAAATGAACATTGATGAAGTCAGAAAATAGCTTTCTATGCGATAAAATTCATCAATCAAACGATTTCATTCACCATGTTGTGCGGGTGTGTTGTAATTCGCACAATTTGTTTATTTTTACATGAATTTTTATGCGATTTTTGGTTGTCTGGGTTGTGCACAGCCAAATTTCCTTCGAATCATTTCAAACTTTGGGAAGATGCTGTTTACCATTATCAACATCGTTCCTCAAGAAATTTCTGAAAGATATTTTGAGGGTATTCTTGAACGATTCCTCGAAGAAAATTCAAGCAGCATTTCCTAAGAAATTGCTGCAGTAAATATAGGAGAAATTTACAAATTAATAGTTGGATCATATTATTTTTTTGAATCCTTAGAAAACCGGACTTCTCACAAGAAGACGAATGCAAAATGACAATTATGGCAAAGAAAGCATTAAGTTAGTAACTGTGGAGGTACACGTAAAATACTTGATTAAGAAGCAGACTGCCTCTCCATGTGTGCCTCAGAGATTGCTGAAGGAGCTAGAAGCTCCTTAGACATTGCATTAGATAAATTTTGAGAAAAACCTTCTTGGAGTTTACTTCAGGAATTATTCCGGATATAGCTCAAGAGATTTCTCCATAATTGTCCATAGGTTTTTTGAGAATTCTTCTAGTGTATGCTCTCTTGGAATGCTGAAGAAAACTTTTCAAAATTTATCCATGGAAATTATTCTAGATTTTTTTCGAAAGCTCTAATTTATTTATTTATTGATTATATGTTGATTACTTTCAAAGCACAACAAGTATTCACCTGTAAATTAGTCAGCGATTTCTCAGCTTATCTTTCAAAAATTTCTACAAGGATTTCGGTAGAAAAACCCACAAAGATTTCCTTCAAGATATTCAAAAGAATTTGTCACGAAATTTCTCTTGGTATACTGATTTCTAGCAGGCATACTGATTTTTTTATCGAAAATGTGTCAAAAATATTGAGCTGGCCTGCTCTTGAAGTATCCATTGAAGATATTTTTGGAGAATTTCTGAAGTAATATCTAGAATAACTCCTGAAAATAAATATAATCCGTGTAAGATATTTTGGACAACATCTTGGATTAATTGCTTGAAACTCCCTCAAATTTGCTCCAAAGTTTCTTTGAGAATATTTTTAGGAATCCCCTTGAAACAATTTTAGAGAAAATAGTTCTGAAATCAATTAAGGAATACCTGAAAAAAAACCTTGTTGATGTTAAAAATCTGTGACTCAAACTTTGTTGTTCGAGGAAATTTGAAGTTACGCTCTTCTGCAAACCTATAGAATACGTCTTTATGAAAAGCTTTGTCGAAAACACTTTTGATCTAACTCTTCATTTGAACTAAGTAAATTGACACAGAAAGTTTTAACTTAGGATAGACTCGAAAAATCATTTTTTTTGCTCTAACTTTTTGTTTTCAGATTGACGTGAATGTGGTCTTCAGAAAAGTTGCAGTGGACGTAATGATACACATTTTTGTCGAACATTGCGAGTATGTTATTCTTGTGATTTTGTAAACAAATTTTGGCGGAAAACTATGAGATCTTAAGATGTACAAAAGAAAATCATTTTGACATTTTGCTGTCAAAACTGAGAACATATTTTTTTTAATTGAGAAAAATCATTTAAAAAAATGGGATTTCACCTGTAACTCACAAGGCGTGGCAACCTCAGCTAAGTTGTAGGTTTTAACTAGATCTTCTCATACTTAACTTTTTGGAGAAATATGAAACAATAAATATAGAAATGATGATACGATTCAGATATAGGTCACCTTATATTTCTTACTGTGAAACATAACGTTCTATAGGCCTCTGCACTGTTTTGATTTTGTGTGGGATTTTGACTTTTACTGGCCTTGTTGTTAACAAATTCCATGAAAGAGTGAAAGGGAGAGGTACATTTTTGTGCAGAGCCCCATAGTAATTCACTAGTCTCTTCCATTTACTTGATTTGTATACTTTTGTGTGGTTTTTGCGATTTTATTATTATTTTATCAGTATCCAGTATTTCACATAAAATTAAAAAAAACGGCGCCAATGCAACTTATCAAGCATAAGGTGCTTTGTTACTTGTGACTGCTATTATTGTGACTGAATACATACAAAAGTGTTCTGCGGTACAGATCTGTGGAAGTGGTGGAATAATCTAACATAATTGAAGAAGCTAAGATTTAGAAAATTATTAAGAGAATAAAAATTATATTGCTACTAATTGAAGACATTGCACATTGGTCCCAAATCCATATCTAGGAAGACAAAAATGATTACGTCTAAACCGCCAATTTTAAATACAACTTTTTATGCGTTTTTTTTTCGCAAACACTTTGTTCCGAGCATTTTTAGAACTTTTGATTGTGCAACTTTTTGCCTCAATCTTTTGTCACCATTAGAAAGATAATCTTTTTTTTTATGTCGAAAAAACTGTGAGGACGTCGTTTTTTTTAAGGGATGAACAAAATTTTGAAAATAATATGTTTTTAGATGAAAACCGTCCATAACTTGAAAAAAATCGAAATAGCTCTTTGGTGGCTTCAGCAAAAATGTGCAAATTTGAAAGTTCTGAAAGTATTTGATACAAAGTATTCATAAAAAAACAACGCTTTGAGATATATTCACCGTAAACCGAAATTTATATAGTAAAGAAATCGAAACAATTTGTAGATCTAGTTAAAACGTCTAAGTTTATAGAAAGCAGCACGCCATTAACTTTAAAATTTTGTAAATTACAGGTGAATTTCGATTTTTTAAAGTGTTTTTTATGAATTTTCTCGATTTACAAAAATGACGCGCTAACAGTTTTTTTTGCAGCAAAAATTGGCCAATGTAATTTTTTGAATACCGCTTAAAGAAAAAAAAAACTTCATGAGTTATGGGCATCATAACATCTCTTAGTTATTCACTACAATTTGCTTTTAACTTCAAAATCACAAGAATAACAATTCTGTAATGTTCAGCAAACATGTGTATCATTATTTTCTCTAAAACGCTTCTGAATACCACATTCCCGTAAAAGTGAAAACAAAAAAGTAATACTAAAAACAACTATCTTTCGGGTCCACTCTAGGTTTCAAAAACAATTTACTTAATTCAAATGAAGAGTCAAATCAAAAGTGCCTTTAATCAAGTTGTTTAAAATAATATTTTTCAAAAGTTTGCAGAAGAGCGCAGCCACAAATTTCATCAAACAAAAAAGATTGAGTCAATATTTTACCTTAAATAAGGGCCACCCTATTGTTTTTTTTTTCTTTTTTCAAAGAAGATGCAAATTCAAATTTCGAATAACTTCTCTGAAGACATCATACCTCTAAAATCAACGAGAACAGAGGAAAAACTGTTTTCTTGCTAAATTGTCGTATTCGCACATTTTATTCACAAACTAGGTATAAAACCACAATTGAATGAGCAATGATGCGGAGCAAAAACGACATTGTGAACCACCACAATTGACAACAAATTTTGATAAAATGTTGAATTAAATCCATTTTTAGTCAAGACGATGTACTTGAATACCTGAAAAAAAAAAAAAATTTACGAGGTTTTTTGGAAAACGGTACATAATTTTTAAAAAACTTTCTGAAAATAAAAAAAAATAAATCCGAATAATAATTGTGAAACTCTTAAAAATGTTTTAACAGCACTTCAGGGAAAAGTTAAAAGGCAGTCCTATTAAATTTTTTGCTTGTGAAAAATGGTTTTGAAATTTCAAAAAGTGGATTTGCCGTAAGATTTGTTTTTCTATGCCTATGGAAGCATCTTTGTCATGAGCCTTTATGCAAAGATTTGATAAAACTGCTCAGAGAAGCAAAACAAATGTATTTTCTGAAATAATCTTCAAAAGTCAACTGTTTTGAGTATTTCTTGGAACTATCTCTGGGTGCATTATTTAATAATTCACATTTTATTACGTTTTTCTAGATCTTTCTATGATTTGATTAAATGCCGGAAAGGCTAAAGTTTCCTCTGGGATTTTTTGCAACTAATCTATTATCAATGCCACTAGAACTATCTGCATTAAATCAATAATTTCTTTAAATATTATTTTCCAGGAATCCCGACTAGTGAATTACAAGAAAATTATGTCTCATTTATATCAAAATTTGTTACACATAACAAATTTTGTTTTATTTTTGCTAGAGAGAATAGAATTAGAACAAACTCAGTTAGAATAACAAAGTCCAAAATTTGTTTTAGTTACGAGCAAAATTTAAGTACAATGTGTTATGAGCAATATGAAATCGAGTGAAAATAAGACATTATGTTTAAATTCAGGTGTGCGAAATAACACAATGAGTCATATTTTTGTGTAGTTTGAGACATACTGAGTTATAATTTAGTTCAAAGTAGCTATCCCAGCAAATGTTGTACTGTTCAGTTGGCTTTGCCAAAATCACCATCACTCTTTTATTCAACATTCTCAGTGTATTTATAGAAAAAAATATGCTTCACAAACACGTCGCAGCCCTTGTACAATGCAACAGTGGAAGAATTATGAAAACCCATTTACCCGTTCTCAAGCCATTTCGTGACATATAAACACAATTCCACAATTGAAGATTATAAAATATTTAGTTTTAATCTTGTTCTTGTTTAATGTAGAAAAAAAATATTTTAATTTTTGTTATTCTAATTACTAACCAGCCAAAATTATAACAAATTTTTGTAAAAAAAAAACGTGCTTACTGAGTAACAAAATCTGTTACAACTCTGTTGTAATCCACTGGTCGGGATGTCGCCAGTAAGCGGTTTTATGAGTCCTTACTGAGACTCTTGTTAGAAATTCTAGTACGGAGATTCTGAAATTTGAAAGCTTTTTTAAATAAGAAACATACAGTGTTCTGAAACTCTCTAAACATTGTTAACGAACATTTTTTTATAAATTCCGATCCCCTACCTAAGTATACCCATGTGAACGCACATCGATCGCTGGAATACACGTATGAAACAATCATCATCCTTCTGCGATGGACGCAATGCCCCGTACAACCGAGCGCGCAATCGGCGGTAGCAACGGCGGCGGCGCGTAATCTTTAATTTGGGAAGAAGCCAGCCAAATCAAATGCAGCAACACTCATCAAACTCAGAGGAGGAAGCGCTGGAAACCGGGAGGGAGCCTTCTCCGGATAGCGCGCTCAGATTAATGCATCGGTTTTTCTATTATTTCGCCGGGTTTTACCCCACAAATGAAGCGGCCAACAGCGTGGACATTAGAGTGTGGCTTATCTGTCGAAAGTTGTCAATACCAAAAGTTCTTATGCTCTTCTGTATTTAAATCGTATAAAAAGAGAATCCTCAAAGTTTAAGTTAGACATATTGAGATTTAGTGGTGGTGCAAGCGGATTGAAAGTGAATTTTCGAGTTATTAAATATGACCTTAAGTAACGTCTTCATAACTTTGTTATTGTTCAAACTGATAACGATTTTTTCAGCAAGATTCGTTTCAGTAAATCTATTAAATGAAAAATGAAGAATTTATGAAAATTTCACTGAAGATAATCTTCAAGTCGCTTGCGCCATCTCCAAATCTTAATATTCTAGGCTCAAATATTAAGGTTTCTGGACTTATGTGATCTGAAGAGCACAATATTTTTTGGTTTTGGAAACTTTCGAAAAATAAGTCGCACCCTAGTGGACAGGGACGACCACCTCAACATTACTAGGCGATGTGGCTGACTGGGAAGAAGTCGAAGCAGGCTGAAATTAATTTTAATGAAACCTTTTTTTGGTGGCTGCCGTTTCTGGTGCTTGTAGCGTGTTCCTATTCTTCATTATTGTTATTAAAAATGAAGTGAAAAATCACTTTGCACGCGCTTTTAGCCATCTTTATTTCACTTTTTCTCGTCGGAATTTGTTTTTTCCATTCTTCTTGGCCAGGTTTGGGATTAGCCACGCCGCGCCGAAAGGCGCACCCAACACCTACACACAGCTTCGGGTAACAGCGAAGTGTAGGGTAAAGTGGGGCAAAAGTATCTTCTTGAAATTTCTAGATCAGTTCAAAACAAATGTGATGAATGTCACGGTCATTCCAATGCCATTGGAACGCAAAAATGATGTATGATAAAAAGCTCGTAGTAGAAGTACTTCTTTTCAGCTGTTTTTGATTTTCCGTAAATATTGCTGATACCACTTAGGTCAAACTTTTGCCCTACCTTACTCTACGGATGGTGCGTACATTTACATACCTCGCTCTCAGGTGATGGATAGCAGGCGGCGAAATCTAGCACACGTTGAGCGGGGATAGTGAATGGAACGAAACCAAATAAACTTTTAAACGCTTCCAAATTACAGTCAATTTCGGGGATCTCAGCAGCCAATGCAGAATCTATAGCTATGTAGGTATATGGATGCGGCAGGGGAAGAAAGTGATTGTGGGAAGACGACTGGCGGCGGCGAGTGAAAACTCATCATAGGAAACCGATTTGAGAGGTGCTGCTCTCGTCCGCTTGCTGAGATCCATCAGCTCCGCGAATATGATTGATTGAAAGCGGAAAAAAAATCAGTCGAATGGGGCTTTGGAGCGATTGAGAAGATTGGATTTTGCTTTGGAAGCACAACATCGGAATCCATTGCAATCTTCTATTTATTTTACTAAAAAATAATTTGAAAAATAAGAAATATATGAAAAATACTACGAAAAGAATACATAATTTCAACAAATTTGACAGCTCCCCGAATGTTTTTTCTACAGATTGAAGAAGTACACATGACGACAGCAGCTATCCATTACACTTAAATTGAATCGTGAAATTCCATCGAATTTTTCGATGACTTCATCGAACCACTTGTCCCAGTCCTGCCGCTCAAGCAGTAAGAAAGCCCCCCTCGTAAAAAAAAACAACCCAACCACTTTGCATCTTAATCAAACTTCACTAATCACCCAACGGACATGAGCATTGACCGTTTGCTTCGCAAATTTTTATTGCAGTCGTCACCTTGCAATCCAGCGAGCTCTCAGCTCCATTCGGTCAAGTGGAGGACCAACATCGTCGTCTTAAATTTGTGCTCTCAACGGAACTAATAATGATCGGCCGTTGACGAGCCGGGTTAGCCACAAACAGCCAGCAGCAGACCCCAAACGAAAAAAAAAAATTGTTTGACTTCGCCCAAACGAGTTCCCTGATGCGATGCGGTGCTGCTGCAAACTCAACGACAAAAAAAAACACACTTCTCTTCTCGTGGCCGAGGGGGCGTTAAACTTTGGAATGTCCACCAACGAGCCAAAGAAGCGCACAAGTGGCGGGTAGGCAGTTGATAGGGTGATGAAGCCATTTGTTGGACCCAATGATGGTTTTCTCAGCAAGCAATCGAAATAACTAGAACGGAAGGATTTGGCTCCATAATGCCTGATGGTGCACATGAGCCCAATAAATAAATTATCCAAAATACAACAAATCTCAATTACCTACTAGGATCAAAAGTAGAAATCCAGTAATAGATGATCTTCCATAGCCAACTAAGGCACAACTGATATACGTACCGTTCATATCTTGGGTTCATCCCCCTACAAGAGCTTCCACATTTTTGCGCGCCTTGTGCTCGAAACGAACGAGCGGAGAAAACAAATAGTTTCGCGATTGTCATTGCTTGCTTGCTTGGGAAGCGAGCAGTATAAAAAAAAACACAACAATAAACAAATAGCTTCGAGGGGAGAAATGCCGAAGAGTGTGCGATCATCATTTGCCGCTATATACGATTTCTTTATACGAGTTTTATTCCGCAATTAAAACTTAGTGGAGCTCATCTTCCCAGCGCGAGACCAAGAGGATCCAAAGCGCTTTCAACGGTTTACCTGGAGCATGGTTCGAAGAATGTCATTTCTTCAAATGGTCATAAACACCCCCTAAAATATGAATAAATTAAGATGATGCTCCTTTGTCGTCTATTCTCGAAATCATGTCTATGAGTCAGAGGTGTGCGATTCATATCTCGCGTTTAGTGTCATACAGGCGTATGTGCAGTCATCGATTTTTCTTCGTCGTTTGTATCTTTTGATTACTACACGAAATTCAATCGATTTCCATTACATATAATGTATCATGTAGAATGACGAAGAACGATGAGTACTTTCTACTGAATCAATAATAACAGTCGAAAACGGCCTACAGGCCAAGTAATTAGCTGAAGAGAAACACGAGGAACAAAAAACCTATAACCTATAACCTATAAACCTATAACTGCAGTTATGCCCTTATGATACTGAACGCGATATTATAATGTTTCTCCTTTTCCTTCTTCCTTGACAATAACGTCCTCACTGGGACAGAGCCTGCTTCTCAGCTTAGTGTTCTTATGAGCACTTCCACAGTTATTAACTGAGAGCTTTCTTTGCCAAAGTTGCCATTTTCGCATTCGTATATCGTGTGGCAGGTACGACTCTTTGTCCAGGAAAGTCAAGGAAATTACCATCACTAAAAGATCCTGGACCGACCGCGAATTGAACCCAGAAACCTTCAGCATGACTTTGCTTTGTAACCGCGGACCCTAACCACTCGGTTAAGGAAGGCCCCATAATGTTTCTCCTTAAGAGTGCTGAATTGGGGAATTTTCAAACTAAAAAGTGGTGAATTTGTTGCGACAGGAATTCCTCCACTAATATTTCTTCCAGTAATTTCTCTAATGACTATTTCAGAAATTGCATAAGTGGCATCTTCTAACATTCTTTCACAAATTTCCCATTATTTCTTCCAAAGATTTCTCCAGGAGTTTTATCAGGTTTTTATTCCAATAGCTTGCATTTTGATTTTTTTACAAAAGTTTTCAAATTTTGTTTTCACATATGATAGCTTAACATTTTCTAAGCACAACAGCATTTTTTCAGATTTTTCACATATCTACTTTTTACCAAAAATTTGAATGGTGTTGTGTTGGTTCATTCACAAACTGAAAAATTGACCAAGGTGCGAGAATTGTCTTAACAAAGGTTGTCTTCACGAACATGGGTGAACTCTTTCAATTCAAATTTGCTTAATTCCATGTAGTCTAAATCAAAAATCGACAACAAATTTTGTAATATTTATTTACAGTTCATACGAAGCCCAATTTTTTTTAAATATTGTTTTGAAGTCAGTTTTGAGCGAAGAAACTGAAACTAATATACCCTTAATTCCTCTCAAAAACTCATTTTTATCTGTATTTTTCCCAAGAATACCTTCAGCGATTCCTACATGAACTTCTCCAGCAATTCTTATGAGAAAAATTACTTCTTCAGGTACTGCCAACGATAGCTGTTTCCCAGTCTTTTTTCTGTTCTACTGTGTTTTTTGAACCCACCATGAAATCAAATCGCACGTAGGCTTTTCTATGGGTCTTTTCACATTGTTCGATTTCAGATAATCAGAAAGCGGACTCACTTGCCAGGGTGGACGAAAGATACTTAATATTTGTAAACGGTATCACCTTCAATAAATTGTTGAATAATGAGATTATTGGCAGGGGCCTACATTCTATTTTCCAACAGGTATCTAAAAGACATAAGTTTAGATTTTATAAAGATAACTATTTTTGTGGTGAAGGTTAACAAGCCATCATTCAAGTTGTCTGGTATTGTACCGAATAACAAATTTACAGAACCGACCAGTCTGAGTTCGAGGGAAACAAAATTAGGCAGACATTACAGATGAGTGTCTTTTGTTTGCTTGTCCATCTCGCTTCTTAGGTTCAGGTAGAGATCGATCAATTCCATCATTTGATCCTCAAATTCCATCCTCATCCAAACAAAATTGTAAACGGCGAGTTTTACCGTTAACCAATCATTTTCTGTTCTACTGCAGGTTTTGATCACACCATGAAGCAAAAAATCAAATCGTACTAAGACCCTGATTTGGACCTCTTCACATGATTTGATTCCAGATAATGAGAAAGCGGACTCACTTACGGGGTGCGCGAAAGATGATATTTGCATACGGTATCACCTCCAATGAATAATGCAGGGGGCTACATTCTATTTTCCCACAAGTATCTAATAGACAATTTTCAACACAGATCCTCAAGCGATTCGAGTGAGAGTGCAACAAAAACGCGAAGATATTTCCAAGACCAAGGCAGGACTCGGGGAGTTGTGATGGCCAGGGCAGGCAATCGTCAGATTCGTCACAGTGCGATGACGAAATAAAAAAAGACATCGTCATCCAGTATAATAACTCTGGCAGGTCGTCGCCTCGTCATCGACGAAAGAATGCACGACGAACGTCAATCTAAAATCGTCAACGAACCACTTTGTCTTCATTCCATTCGCTCCCCTTTCTCAAACGAAGGAGGCGTTTATGAGGCTCTGTGCGTGCCATAAATTCTAGAAAGATTCGCGAATCAGGCGAAACTGACAAAACGTACACAATTTAAGAAAATATAGCGTTGGAATTGTAGCTCGATTGTCTATTCACTGCACTTGAACTTTTCCCCTATCGATAATTTAACTATTCAAAAAACGCAAATTTGTAGAAGACGAAACTTCACCTCATGCCAAACCACACACTTTATTGATTACATTAAATTATTATGATTTATTCCGCCGTTTATTGACCTAAGGTATACAACAGAAGGTTTTGACAAGGGTTTGGGTATCGTTTATTTTTTGGTGAGTTTGCTGGAGGTGAAAATCATATTAAAATTTGGATTGTATAAAACTAATGTTGAAAAACGTTCTTCGTACCACACAAACGGTAGAAATATGTCATTCGAGGCATTTGCTATCAGTTACAGTACTTAGTATTGTACAAATTGACAACATAAAAGTTTTGATATTTTTTGCTTAAACACTATAGAAATTCAAAAACGTTTTTGACTAACCTTTGTTGGGTAACTTGCAACATTAATTTTGATCTCAATTGTTTGATATTTCCTGCCGTTTGTCATCGAAAACACATGAAAAGGCAAAATTTAACACATATGTGTACAGTAACATTGAAATGTTTGTACCTCAATCAATTCAATACACTTTTTGTATAAATTTTTGGAAAATTTAAATCAATCGTATTATTATTAGATTTAGTCTTATTCTCTTCATGAAAATGAAGAATAATTTATAAAATCTGCATAAAAATTAACTTACAGATCAGTCATTGGGAACTCTCTGCATGAAATGTGATGGTAGTTATGCCAAAACCCAACAGAGACCATTTTAAAACATACATATCAATATGTTGTACGTCGCTTTGATTTAAATATGTCTAAAAGATAATTTATGTGAAGTAAAACTTAAAATACCATTGTATTTGTAGAAAAGTTGCATTAAAACGTTTTGATGGCTTTTTTATAACTGTCAAGACTTATGATATGCTAGAATTTTCAAATGTGGACACTCTATGCAATGCCAATGAAGTTTTCAATCAAATTGGTTCAATACTCATAATTCAATCAATAATTTTTAGTTTTCTAAGAGAAAACTAGCCTGTTTCTGATAATTGTCAGGTTTTTAATGTAGAAAATTATTAAATGACCATAATAACACGATAAAGGATAAATTTTTAATAGTGTACTTTAGGTAGCACAGTGTGTTGCATGTTACCCCACATCAGGGGTAGCATTAAAAATGTATATTTTTCGTCTCTCCTGATTCCAGAAAACTAAATACTGATAAAATTAATACCGCGTGGTATTCTTTACGTAGCGATTAGGGTACCAGATGGTTTTTGTCTCATCTGAATCCTCATTTTTTTCATCCATATTGCTTTGAAGTTGAAAATTGTTGCAAGTTACCCCGTTTGACGGTACGAAATAGCTAGGGAAATTGTAGGAGATGTGTGTGGTATTGATGAGGATTTTCAAACTAGGTTTATGAAATGTGTATTAAAGTGGAAAGGTTAAAGTTTGAGTATATTTTCTCCAATTGGGATTAAAAATTGCACATGAGAATTTCATTGGTTATTTTCTCATTGTTATTGATTTGTCAGATAGGCCCATATCGCGAATCCTTCTAGAATTCTTTTGTTCTCATGACTTTTACTGTGCGCCGTGTGTTGGTGTTGTCTCGCTCTCTCTCACAAGCAACTTGAAAACAGGGCCCACAGTAAAAGTCAAACGTTTTATAGCATGCATAGGCTCATTGTATATTCGCTTGCTATGCACAAAACGGCGAATGCCATCCCAGAACTGCTTGTATTGGCGATTTATCCCGTACTCCTCACGCTTCAATAATAGCTCTGTTGGTAAGCGCGTGACATTGACGATTCAGAGCTCGTTTGTTCAATTCCGCGCACGTTTTGTTTTGTTTTTTTTTAAAGGCTCATAATCTATCGACGCCACGGTTCATATTTTTAGTCGGCTCAGAGCTCCCGAACGAAGATTCGACCATAACGAAGGAGGCTTGCTTTGATCGTCATGACGCCGAGCCTTTGTGGCGGACAACTGCAGCAAATCGTCATCCAACGCTGGTTGAGTGACGATGACGATTCTTTTTTTTGTTTCGTCGACGACTTTTTCCATTTGACGGTGACGATTGCCTGCCCTGGGAATGGCACTCTTTCTTGTCGGAATTTTACTCTGTTGTGTTTTGTGCTGCATCTTCCTCGCTCATTTTTCGTTGCCTCTCCGCGTAGCATTTTTTTCGCTCGCACGCTGCTCTAGAGTATGTCACCGAATTCTGATTATGTTGAGAAGTATTATCAAGCCTGCCGGTGTGTCGAAATCCCTCAGAGTTCTAGGAAAAAAATGGGAATACATTATTTGTTGTTTCGCAACAGGTCGATCAAATCCGTTCTATGATGGATAGGCAACATTTTACCGTTACATCGCTGCTGCATGTCACCAATAATCGTCCGATCCAATCCTCATCCAAAGACAATTGTAAACGGCGAATTTCACGGTTCCCCAAAACTAACTTATACGTAAAGACGTAATATTAATTTGAACAGCATATCAAATCTATTCAGCACCGTTGTGCTTGACGTCACTTGAGTCTACTAAATAATTATTTAAGTGAAACAAACAAACTACTGAGAATTCCTGAACGAAGTTCCCCTGTGAATTTAACCAGATATTCTTATCTGCATTTGCCTAAGATTTCTTCAAAGTATACATCACAACCCATAAATTTTGGACTTTGGATCTTCTGACGTAATGAGCTTTCCTATTTTATTTATATTCGTAAACGCCTGGAGACAAATTCACAAAAATAAAATGCGAACGAGTTCCAGTGGCTTTCGTTAAACCTACTGGGGCTCCAAGTGGAAGGGGTTTAGGGTTTTTTTTTAGGCCAAAATCAATTGATATAGTCTTCAACATACTTGATTTGTGAAATCTTGAAGATTGATGTGTCGCAAGCCCTGCTTCATAACCGGTCCATATATGGCCACTTTCCTGAGGGAATCAGGTGCCCGGAAGGCTTCCGGAACGTGGCCAATGTGGCCAAAATCAATTGATATAGGCTTCAACATACTTGATTCGTTAAATCTTGAAGATTGATATGCCGCAAGCCCTGCTTCATAACCAGTTCGTAAATGGCCACTTCCCCAGGGGAACCAAGTGACCGAAAGACTCCGGAATGCAGCCAACGTGGCCAGAAAGGCCCAAAGTGGTTTAAAGTGACCTCCTCTTGATAAATCATGAAGAATGACATGTCGAAGTCCAGGTTTCTGAAGCACTTTGTAAGTGGATCATCATCCGGGAAAAAACCTACCCCACTGCACCCCGGAATAACTCCGGAACCATGTGGTCAATATCATATTCTGTATGACATATGGAAACTAGAGAAGTGACCGGTTGCATTGGTGGTAAAATTTTAAAAATCGCTCCAGAAATAACGGAGATATTATTTTTTGAGTCTTTTTACGAATGCTCAAAACGTATCAAGAGAGGATAAGGGTTAATTGATTCCCAGATATTATCAATGACTTAAATAGATTTTAAAGAGTACCCATAAGGTTTTTAATAGACCCAAAGAGAATCCCCAGAGTTTCTAAGGCGTTCACAGCAAATTCCAAGGAGGCCCAAAAATGTTAAGAGTTCCTATGTATTTCCAGTAATTTCAATAGAATTTGAATCAGGTTCCTAATGGAACTCCTAGAAATTTTCAAAGGTTCTTTATGGCGTTTTCAAGGTTCCTATGGATTCTCAAAACGATCTCAGTGGTTTTTTAAATGATTTTAGGAAGCGTTTTCTAAGTTTGCAGTGATTTTCACCGTTTCCCCTATGCATCAAAAGAAATTATATACAGTAAGTATTGGACACAATATTTGCAAACTTTTCGATTTTCCATGCAAAATGACTAAATTTGGTAAGCTAGATCTCAGTTATTTATAGATCGATTCGAATGGAATTTTCACAAAACATCATGCATTACTTGAATTTTTACATATATTTTTGAATAATTTTTCCAATCACCAGTATTAAAAAAATAACAATTTGACTAAAGCAAAATTTTTGAAAAAAAAACTAACTATATATCTAAAAATTTAATAGATCTACACAAAAATATCTTAAGCAAAATTGTTGAACTTATCAAAATCTACAACTTTGCTGAAGATACCATGAAGCTATCCCTTCAATATGTTTAGTTTATCAGTTATAAAACAACGCAAAAAAAAAATCACTCAAATCGTGACTGCTTTTGAACTCGTGATTGGAAAAATCGCTCAAAATTATATACTAAAATTGAAGTTATTTCTGAGGAACTGTGTAAATTTCAATGAAATCGGTGCATTAAATGACTCAGATATAACGCTCCAAAGTGGATCATTTTGTATGGAAAATCGGAAACGTTGCAAATGTTTTGTCCAATACTGTATACGAGGCATCCACTTCGTAGCCAATTTTCAAAGGGTTTCTTTAAAACTTTGTTTGTACAATAGTGAAAGGCCAGGACCGAGATTTAAAAAGTGTTCTAGGTTGTCCCAACATTTCAATTTATCAAAAAATGGTAGCTAAGGATGTTACAAACAAACTTTTGTATGAGGGGAACTCTGAGACAGTATGCTTAGAGGTTACCCCGTTGATATTTATGAAAAAAGTACAATTTTTGTGAATACCATCAAAACAATGTTTCTAGAGAATACCTCTGCATCTCCACAATCACCACGGGAAGGGTGTTTATTAGTGAGGGAGGAAAAAATCTGGGAGTCACCTCTGGTCGGTGATGCGATCCATGGACAAGGGGGAAATATACGACTTATATTTAAAGCTAGTTTTGTATTTTTGTCTCGAGAAGTTTTTGGTAGAAGATTTAAAAAATACGTCAACATCTATAATGTCGAACAATTCAAAAGACGTTTTTATTAATGACGAAAACTGAAAATTACATGTATATATTTTGAATTATACACACTCAATCAGACTACGCGCGTTCGGTAAATAAAATTACCGAACTAATCAGTAATTTACAAGAACACCGATTTTTCGGTAATTCAGCAGCCTCTGACAGCTCATTACAAACAGAACTACCGAATTACGGTGAATTCTAGACGATCTGTCAAAAAATTTACCGAATAGTCTGTAAATGTTTAGTACCACCGAAAACTGTAAAATATTCAACTGAAGTATCGGTAAAATGTCTATTAGATTACCGACTTCACTGATTTGAGCGAATGACAGCGTCAATCAATCGTGTACGTTTTTCTCCCGGACGTTGCAGTTATTGTGAAATTATGCCAGTATCTCATAGATTTTCTAGACAGATAATTATGATAGAGGTGAGTTTATGGTAGCGTATAAACAGTTCATCTCTAAACTAAAGTTAATTTTTGCAGTTCTGTTATCAGCGTCCGCAGCATCCGTTGAAGTTTCCCGTGCGCATCCCGCTTTGTGCTTCCGACAGAAAATGTGGCATCGATCGTCTATGTATTATATTGTTTTATATTCAGCTGCAGCTTTCATGAGAATGACTATATATGATGTCTATTTCACTTATAAAATAAAGAAGTACAATCACGAACGTTCGTCTTCGTTGTTTTTATTCCTTACAAAAAAATAAAGCTCCAAGGAAAATAATCTGTGCACCGTGGTTACAGTTCTTCGGTAAGCGATTACCGACAATTCGGTTGTTTTGAGAGCTGAGCTATAAAATGCGGATTACCGAAAGATCTGTAATCGACTCGTTTACCGAACGGATTACCGATCATTCAGCTGTTGAGATTTCGGTAAATGGATTATCGAATTCGGTAATTTGATCTAAGTGTGTATGAAACAGGAATAATGCCGACACTTGTAGTGACGAACCATACATAGTTTGTTTGAAAATTACATATGAGTATTACTGTGCATTTTGTCTCTATATGGTAGAAGCTTTAGAAAATACGTCAACATTCAAAATGTCGAACAATTCAAAAGACAATTTTTAATAATGTCAAAAAGTGAAAAATATATGTATATTGAAATTGTATAAGAAAAAAGCATAATGTCGACACTTATAGTGACGAACCATACAAAGTTTGTTTTAATATTACATAAAAGTTACGCTTTTAAAAAAATGTGTTATCATAAGCATGAAACGAACTCACCAGTTGGTAATCCATTCTCGACTGAACACAAAACTGACACTGACAGCAAAACTTCTTGGCGTCCAGAAAACAAATCGTCTTGCTTGGACCTTCCCAAATACCTACCCAGCAAGACGCTCCAAAACAGCGAAAAAAATCTCCGGCGACGAAAACACGCGCGAAACCGTGAGCAAATTCTATCGGACGACGCAAAACCAAACTGTCCTGCTTGGGCTTCATGAAGCACTCCTTCATGTTTTTGGGCTTTTTTTTTTTTGTTGAATAAGTAAGTCAAAACATTTTTTAATTAAATTTGTAGTAGAAACTACTATATTTGCTTCAAAAGAGCGCAACATTATTTGGAATCGATTAAGTATTCATGAATTTATGGTCGAACAAAAATGATTTTAAATAAAAAGAGGAAGCAATTGGAGAAATCTACTTTTAGCTAAGAACAATTTTGATTTTCGATAAATTTGATGTTCTACAAACTCTTCATGAATTTGATTTTGAAGAAAATGAAGCTAAAAGTTTTAAAATTGGTTGGAAAATAAACAAGTTTTCTTGACCGTCATATCTTAAAACACAAAAAATAAACTTGAAGTCGCTTGCGCCACCTCTACATCTTTATATTTTTGGCTCAAACTTTGAGGTTTATCTATTCATGTGATTTAAATTCAGAAGAGCACACGAATTTTCGAAAAATAAGCCGAACCCTTATGAGCATGGATGACCGTTTGGTTTGGCAAAACTTTTTCTTACAAAATTTTGCATCTGTTTAGTTTGATACCCACTTTTGTTGATTTAAAAAAAAATATACTTGAAAATTCATAGTTTTCACATATTAAGAAATCAGTATGCAAAATTTTCGTGAATCTTTTTTTTTTTCAAATAGTTTGAGCCCCTAGGAATCTGCAAAAAAAAAAAACTATGGGTGTTATAAAATTCTCTAGAAGCAACAATGATTACACCCTAACATTCCTTCCCCATCCCAACTGACTGTAAGGACTTGGCCGGCGCCGTTATTGATCAATAATATTAAATCTGCTTAAATTGCACTTCGAGAGTAAGCGGAAACTCCCATCCCTTATTCATTTGGATCGTAGTGCAATTCTTACCAGTTCCGATCAATCACGGAGTAGCAACCATTGACATGTACAGTCAGTCTATGCTATGCTATGCTATGTAAAAAAAAGCCCAAAAACATGAAGTTTCAAATTTTTCGCCAGCTCAACGTTAATATTTAAGCTGAAACTGGGTTTTCTTTTTTGTTAAACCTTCAGAAGGGTTTTTAAAGCAATTTTTAATTAATTTTATAATAAATCTTTTTTTTTTAATATATACTCTACGCAAATTGTAGTAATAATATTTATTAGTAATTGTAGTAATAAGATGCTTTATAGACTTCAAATAGATAAGAAAAATTAAGTAGGGTGGAAAAATTTGAAGAAAAGTACATTTAGCTAAGACTAGTTATGATATTAGACAAATTTTATGTTATACAAACTTTTGATGAATTTAATTTTGAAGAGAATTATCCTATGAGCTTGAAAATTGGTTAAAAACTAACGAAGTTATGAAGACTTTACTGAATGTCATGTTTCATAATTTGAAAATTCACCTTCGATTCGTTTTTTGGTTCATTATTTAAGGTTTCTCATTTTATCTGATTTGAATTTAAAACCCATAGAACAATTTTTTTATAACGGTATGGATTCGTTCTATTTCTCGTTAATGGAGTAATTCATAAAGTTTGGGAGAAATTTCAAGAATACCCATCGAAAACCCACTTAAGTATGCTAAGAATAAAATGAACAAAGCAATAACTAAACAGATAAAATTTCTGAAATAATGTCTGAGACAATTCTGATGGAAAATTATGTAAGTTTTCATAGGAAATTTATTATGACAATTCTGAGGAAGTTTCTGGAACAATTACGATCAATCTAAAAAAAACTACTTTGCTCTTTTCTATTGAATGGTCTTTGTATGAACTTATTTTAAAAAAGCTCCGGTAAAAAATTCTAAATGAATATGTGTTGGAGTTTCTGTATGAAATTCTGACGAAATTTTAAAGAACTTGGGGCCATTTCACACAATAAGTATTTGCATAATTTGAAGCGTGAACATTTTGTATAATCAATATTTGGCATAATGGAAATTTGGAATAAAATCATTTCTTATTGAATTTCCGAATACATTGCTGAACACCGCTAGCGCATGACGGCTATAGTGGCACTATAGTATCATAAGATCTTGAAACTATTTAATCCTGGTAAGGTGGCCTATCGAAAACTGATCAAAACTGGAGAACGTGAATACCGTGAATCCCATCGCCAACACTTCATTCAAGTACCATATCTACTACAGCGGTGGCGACAGAGCAGAACGTGGAGTTGAGAAGCAGATTCAGCAGATTGCTGCAAGAGTTTTTCGGTGGAAACTGGTAAACGACGGTGTTTGTGTATTGAGAATGAAGGGTAAGCTCTACAATTAAGCCTGATCACCATATATGCACAAACCAACGATAAGCCCGATGACACGAAGGACGAGTTCTATGAGAGCCTTGATAAGGCCTACGGAGAGTGCCAAAAACTAGATGTCAAGATCGTCAACGGCGATGCACATGCGGAGATCGGGAAAGAATACTTCTTACGACCCGTCATTGGAACGGAAAGCCGCCATTCCGTTACCAACGATAATGGCCTGCGGTTTATAATCTTCGCTGATGCTAGAGGGATGGCAATCAGCAGTACCTACTTCGCATGCACGAATACCCGTAAACACATCTGGCGACATTCGAACGGCGATACCGGCTCCCAAATAGACCACGAGCTGGTTGATGCGCGACATTTCTCAGATGTCATAGATGTCAGGACCTTTCGAGGCCCTAAAATCGACTAGGACCATTATCTCGGGCGCGGTTATCAATCGTCACGAGTTCCAGTACCAACAGAACGCTGCGCATCAATATCCAACGCTTGTCGACTGATGAGGTAGCTGCACAGTACCGCCAGCAGTTAGGGAGAATCGTCGTTACTGGAGATATCGACATCTTGTGGGACCATCTCCAGGAAGCTGTAACAACAACGGCGCGCGATGTGATTGGCACTGGTCAATGACGAAGACGAAACAACTGGTTCGAGGAAGAGTGCCAGAGAGTGACAGACATGAATAATGTCGCCAGAAGCCGTATGATTGTGGCCAGTGCCCGACAGAGTAGAGAGCGGTACAAGGCAGCGAGAGCCGAAGTACAGTGAATCCATCACAGTAAGAGAAGGAAGAAAGTGTGGTAGCTGAAGCTGAAGATAGCATGAGCCGGAACGATATGCGGATATTTCAAGCAACAATCAATGGTGCGCGGCACAGAACCCTACCAGAGTCTTCCATGTGCAATGACTGAAAAGGGGATTTGATGATCGATAAAACGGTGGTGGCTGCCAGGTGGAAGGAGCACTTCAAAATAACACTCGGTAGAAATATCCGGAAAACTGAATTTGTGATAATTATAATCTGAATTTATAATATAATGCAATGAAGACTGCAATAGAAGGTATTAAAATGATTTCGATATATAGGATATTCAGTGGACGAATTCTTGGAGAAGTTCCTTGAGGCATACCTGAAACCATTTCTAAAACAAAAACTTTTCGAATAATCTGCAGGAAATTCCTGAAGATTCAATGAATAAATTGTTGAAGTAACCATTGGTGAATTTTGCGGAGGTTAATTTAAACTATACTTGATTAAATTTTTAGACAGCAAGGCTAGTCAATGGGGGTTTTGTGTCAAATAAGTAGTAGATAAATAACAGTAAAAACGACATGCATGGAGAATCTGAATAAAATGCTGTTATACTGAAGCCTGAAGCATATTCAATATAAACACCAAAATCATTGTGTTCAGAGAAGATGCATGTCAAGATGTTAATGATCTGTGGCAGTTAATGTACGATATCACACTGGAAGACATGAATCCAGCATAGTTTCACAGAGCGTTCAAACAATCGATTTTGGCCACAGTGCATTCTGGCAGTGTGAGTGCTTTCCACCCGTGTGCATTAAACAAAACTTATAACAACATCGAACGCACAACAACAAACCTCACGCCGACCGACACGTGATTACCGGTTCCGAACTTTACCAAACGGAAAATTAAAAGCCGAAAATGAACGCGCATCAATCTCTCCCCTTCTCCTCCGGTTTTGGGCTCATCGCGTAATGAGTAGGTCGGAAGCTGAGCCCTTGGTCAGATAATGCCTATCATCGTCTTGATCCATCCTTTTCCGAGCACAGACAAACAGACTCGAATTGTTTTCATCGTACAATGAGATAGTGTTCAGTTCGAATATTGATTTGAGTTGATCAACGACTTATCCGTGGCGCTCGTATCGCTTTTGGTGTCATGATTGACGTTGGCGCCATTCTTCTTCTTCTTTCTGGCGTTACGTCCCCACTGGGACAGAGCCTGCTTCTCAGATTAGTGTTCTTATGAGCACTTCCACAGTTATTAACTGAGAGCTTTCTTTGCCGATTGACCATTTTTGCATGTGTATATCGTGTGGCAGGTACGAAGATACTCTATGCCCTGGGAATCGAGAAAATTTCCTTTACGAAAAGATCCTCGACCAGCGGGATTCGAACCCACGACCCTCAGCATGGTCTTGCTGAATATCTGCGCGTTTACCGCTACGGCTATCTGGGCCCCAAAGGCGCCATCTAGTTCTCAGATAACTAAACACAACATTTTTGGCATTGGGCGTTACATTGTTTGCGTGACTATGTTTTGGATTGATAATTGCATGGGTAGACATCAGAATCCCAATAGCATGATTATAGTTCAGATTTCATGATTCTAGTGTTTTAATCTCATGAAAATACGCCATGATTTAAACTCATGATATCATGATCTAGATTTCCGTAACGCAACAAATGAGTCAATTTTGTGTTGCTAATTGTTTGGAATCATAGACCAAATGCATAAAATTATGACTCGCGCATAACTTGATCAATAAAATGAAAAAAAAAAAAACAAAAATTGCCAGATCGGGATTTGAATCACAACCTTCTTATTATGATATCATTATTCATCTTTATGGTATCATGACAATTTACGAATTTCATGAATTGTCAATCATGATCAGATTTTTATCCTTATATACTAGCTGTTCCATCCATTTGTCTGTGACTCGACCATTCGAAGGAGCTTCGTTGCATTCCCACCATTTGTGTTGTGTTCAACATTCAAATGACGTTGCTGCTGCCGATCGTGGCTTGGTGATCGCTCTCCTCGATCCGAAACTCTCGCTTTCGGTTATGCAACTTTGGGGTAAAGTGCGAATGAAATCGATCCGCTTCTAGGGGAGCAATTTCGGGCCAACCGCCAAGGCCGAATAATTGCCACTGTGTGGCCAAAGAGCTCCTAAAAGGCTTGCATCATGAACATGATCGGTGGGGTGGCATTACCCTGACGCTGTCAGACATTCGATGATCCACGTCGGGTCGGTGCGATGGTTGATCGCGAATTGGAGGAGATCATCGCTGCCTACCCGGTGGCATATTCCTTGAGCTGGTGATTGTTTCTCGGTGTATTGGCTACCGATGAACATCGAGCTTGGGCTTAAACCTTGTGATTTAGACGCGAAATTATACGGTGGGAATCGGGTTTTAGAGACGCGCATGTGATCCGAGATATTAGTTGGATTGAAGGTTGCGTAAATGCATTGGCAAAAATGCAGAAATGTGGGCTAAATAATTGACTACATATTATTTCTGCAGATGGCGTAATGGACTTTTACTTTCTTGTGTTTTTGCTGCTGATAATAGGTATGGGGTGTTTCACAGGTGCTCATTTGGGAGAAACAACTGTGTCAAAATCGAACTTCTTGTACTAAAGTATTACATGTCTATGGACCTGCTATACAATTCAGAAGAAAATGTTTCAAAAATCTATAGGATACAACTTTTAGTGGCCAAATTAGATGGAATGCGATGCTTTTACTTACTCATTATACATTTTCGGGCTTGTAGTCGCGTCATACCTGAAATCAAAAAAAAAAAATAACTCATGTTAGAAACAGAATATTAACATAAAGAGATGTTTGAGATAGAATTTATCATTGGAGAGGCATTGTGACAATAAAAAAACAACAATGATCTTTGGAGAACTTATTAAGGCAACCAAAATACATTATGTTTTTCCCCTGATTAAATCATTTTCTCTGCAAATATTTAGTCATAGTTCTTGATGATATTCCACTTCGAATATAGGACTGAAGGTATCATAAATCTAAAGTCAACAATGTGATAAATTTCTCACCAGCAATTTTCTACAAGAAATCCACCAAGGCCAAATTTAATGGTGGCACTCTAATTTATATTTTTTGCCTCATGTCATTTTTATTTTTGTCAACTCGATGAGTACGCATGAAACTTAAGATTGAAGACAAAGACTACCAAAAGCTAGAGACTCTGCATGAAACCTAATAACAGAAATTTCTGAAGTGATCTTTCCAAAAACTGCTCATAAGAATGTAAAATTTAATTTAGAAGAACACAAAAAAGCTGACTAAATCTGAGGTTCATAAGGAGTTTTGAACAGTGGCAAGATATCTACAGGACTCTTCACAGTCAGGAAAGGGATCTGTTCAAAAGGTTACTAAGTGATCTTTGAGCGATCTTTTCAGATGTCCATAAAGATTTTCACAGAGCTCCCCATAGGAGTTACCAAATGGGACACAACATGGGGTTCCGCAGAGATTCTCATAGATGACCCGACCCAACAGGGATCTCTACAATGGTCTCCATAATGGTTTGGATTTTCATAATGTGCTTTCTCAAAAGCTTCTCAAAAGCTTCTCAATAGTTTCAGCATTCATCATTGGCGTAGCTAGGATTTTTTTCTGGAGGGGGCCTAGAGGGGGCCTGGCAAATACTTGTTTTTCAAAAGTAATGTCAAATGTTTCATTTCGCGGGTCATCAGTGATATTTGTTATTTTCAATTTTCACAACGAAAAAGATTCATTCTTTTTGTAATCCAGTCAAAAGCCCTTCAAGATTTCTAGAAAACAAAAACTTACAATGTGTACGACACGAGCCAGTCGGCTGGATACGCTGGATCGAAGGATTTTCTTCGCCGAACTAAACAGCCAGCGGCCAGCTTTCTAAAGAACTCATTTATTAGTTTCCACTGAGTTTGTCCTGGGACTCCAACAGAAAATCATTCCTGGATTTTCTGATCTTATCAGAAAATCTTTTGAAGAATTCGCCAGAGAATACATTACAAATTCTTTTAATGATTTCTCCTGGAAGGTCCTCTACATACTTGTTACATATAAATTTCAATTGTAAGTTTAAAGAATCTTCCAGTAGTTCATTAATAATTTGCTTAGGATTGTTAGGAATTACTTAGGATTTCTCCAAAAAAAATAGTACAAAAAAATCTAGGAGTCTCACCAAAAATGTCTTCAAGATCACCTAGTAAGTAAATCCCCTCGTTTTTTTGTGTGTAAAAATACTCAACTAAGAAATGTTTAAACAATTCTAACATTCCTAGGAAGTTCCTAGCGGAATACGTTCAACAGTTCTTTCACTCTTCCGTGAAAATACTTAAAGATTTCCCAAGTATTTTTTTCAGAGATTTCTTATAGTTTTCCTAAGATTTTTCCGGAAGAAATACCAGAGATTCATCGTAGTATTTTACAGGTATATTTTTCTTTACATTTTCTTTACCAATTGGGAATTTTTTTAAAAAAAGTTTTCATCAGAGTTACAGTTCCATCAAGTATTCCTTCGGGCTCTAGAAATAACTCCATTTTTTCCAAATGTTAATCTCAGGATTCTTCCATGAATAACATTTAAAAACGTATCTACTATCCATTTCAAAAATGTTCATGGATTGCTTTACAAACTCCTCCTCCATAAAAAATAAACATACAAAAAAAAATTAAAGAACTTTTTTGGTATTTTTTTTAATATTTGCAGCTTAAAAATAATTCGGAAAAATTTACTAAATTCCTGTCGTAAAATTCAAGAAATGTATCGTAGAATTTCTGGAACTTGTTGACAATGTACCTCAGAGAAAAGTGGTCCATGCAGGATTTACTACAAAAATTCTTGCTCTTTTTCTATCGTCTTCTATAGCAAAAAATGATTGGTGTTAAATTGGATATGATTTTAGCTGAAAGTATTTGTAATTAAAATCATACTTAATATTTTGTATGAACTCGACAGTTTCATGATACCATGTTGACCATATTGATGAAGAACCCATTTTCCTAACTTTAGAAATTCCAAACAAACTTTTTTGAAGGGTATATTATCGATTATTTTGTAGTACTGTAGAAATTTAACGCGACAATATTGCCGGTATTTTTTAAGAACATAACGGAAGATATATTGTTGTAAATTCGTAAGATTGTAATGAAAACTTTGCATTACTTTGAAAATTTGTTGAGAAATTCCTGATGGATTTTGAGAAATCCAAAACCATACGTATAAGAATTATGCATTTTTTTTAACTTTCATAATATACCTTTTTTATAGATTCTTTGAAATGTTGAGTTTAGGAGTATGGAAAGATTTTCGTACGAAGTTCCTTAAAGCGTCATGCGAAGGAGAGAGAAATAACAAAATGTTTTAGCAGGTAGAACAATAGATGAGCAATGGTACAATCAAAGTTAAGTGATTATTTATAACCTTTTCTCTAGAGGAAAATTACAGGACAGTTGAAACCTCTCTAGGGGCCCAGATAGCCGTAGCGGTAAACGCGCAGCTATTCAGCAAGACCAAGATGAGGGTCGTTGGTTCGAATCCCACCAGTCGAGGATCTTTTCGGGTTGGAAATTTTCTCGACTTCCCAGGGCATAGAGTATCTTCGTACCTGCCACACGATATACGCATGCAAAAATGGTCATTGGCATAGTAAGCTCTCAGTTAATAACTGTGGAAGTGCTCATAAGAGCACTAAGCTGAGAAGCAGGCTCTGTCCAAGTAGGGACGTAACGCCAGAAAGAAGAAGAAGAAGTTGAAACCTCTCTAATGAATTTACAAATAGAACAAATTTCTCAAGAAGTTCCATCGGAATCTTCCTTGGAAATTGTCTTTGAAATCTATCATTCCTTGACTTCTGGTTTTCTGGAATTCTGTCAAAAAGCCTCCTAAAATTCCGTCCTCGTATCGCTGAAAAATCCAAACCAAGAATATGGATTCTGCCAAAAATCAATACAAATTTCGTTGTGAATAAATCCTTTCTCCCTTCCCTGTTATTCCGCTACATGGTTCTCTACACATTTCTTTACCGCTATGCTTATTTTGGAAGCAAAAGTTTTCCGGGAGTTTTCCAACAAATTTCCTCAGAAGATTCGCATGCAAGAGATACTCCAAAAACAATTTTCTTTTCAATTCTTGAACAATCCGGGGATTTGAAGCACAATTTCTAGAAAAAGAAAACATAGAAGAATTTTTGACGCAATTTTTATATGTAGTTTAGAAATATTATTAAAGTCTTCGATAAACTTCGTGGAAGAATTACTAATCAAATTTATGGGAAAACTATTTGAAGCAACAGAACAATTTCTTATTGAACTTTCAGCGGAATATCTCAGTATTCGATTTGATAGAATCAATTATTTTCTAGAGGAATTGCGAGGAAACAACTTTTGAAAGATTAGGTAACTTTTTTTGGTAAATCCGGGAACATATTCCGGAATCAATTTTCTAATAAGAGGAAATTGCTTTGAAAGTAAGAACAAGTCCCACAATATTACTTGACTAATTTTCAAAATTTCTGAAGCCACCTTTCAATATTTCTTCATGCATTTCATCATATTAAAATTTAACAAAGAATGTCGAAAAGTTTTTTGAAAAATTTTACTTTAAATCTGTTGGAAATTTATTACATAATTTATGAAATAATATAGTTTTAAGCAATAAATATATTCATGTGAAAACACTATGGTCAATTTTGCTACATTATTTCAAACCAGGTTTAAATTCTGTCATTCATTTGAAGAAAACTTGGCCAAGCCAGTTTTTTAAAGTCAATCCTTATTTTTCGACAAAAATTCCCGCTATGTACTGTCTGAGAAATTCCATTAGTAATTTTGTATATTTTTTCATTTTTTTTCGGGCATTACCTTGCGCAGGGTATCCCCCAAAAACATGAGCAGTTGGATTGCTGTGAATATGCTGCTTTATGTTGAAACAGCATTATTTGGATTATTCAGAAAAAAAGAATTTTGGGAATCCAATTTTCCGGATATTGCCGTTTTTTTACCACGATATTTTTTGCAACTGAAATGTCTAAAAATTGTGCTTATCGCATACAACAAAAATAACGAATAATAATTCAATCGACGGCCGGACGGTTAAGCTTTCGGTTGTTGCGCGATTCACCGAAGTCAGAACCGCCACGCTGATGCTGCGTAAGACAAGCGAGGTTTTCTCACTATAATGGTACAACTAAAAATAACGTTACAATTGAAGAGATTTTTGTCAATAAATTTTGCTTCATGTTAAATAGTTTTTATTGAAATTTTTATTTTTATTATCATCAAAATTTCTGGGGGGGGGGCCTGGATGATTCTGGAGGGGCCAGGCCCCCCTGGCCCCCCTGTTCCTACGCCAATGGCATTCATATCACACCAGATGCTTCCACAGATATCCTGTAGTCCAAAAGTTCCCATCAACAAGCTACTCACGAGTGTAAACCAACGCAGAACAAACATGTCACACTCGCGAACAAGCTTTCGTGAATTTTAACTCGCAAGTAGACAAATATATTTAATATTCATCAAATCGGCCCTAAACTACCACTCAACTGTAGTCATAAACAACTGAAAACCATAAATCTCGGGGACCAACTCGCATTTTTTCCATAAGCGCAATTGGCTCTGAACTTCTTCGAATGCATTCACGAACAACATTAGCTTTGTTTGCTCGCGAGCACGATAGATGCGAGTAAAACTGCACTCTGATGCTCGCGAGTATTTAATTTTGTTTCTGTTCCAGTTTAGCAAACATGTTCGCCACTTTCCACCATTGCAGATATCTCGGCAGAGGTGTTTTCGTAGGATTTCACAGAATCTTAAGATGTCTTCACAGAGGTCTTTACAAAGCTCTCCATAGTACTACAGCCAAACCTTTTTTAATTGGATTTGATCCGAATAAGCCGATCAAACCGTATTCAGAGAGTGTAACACTTCGTGAACCATAACCGTTCGTGGCACATTTCAATCAGAGAGCCCTTTGAATGTTGATATTCACCCTCTCGTTTGGTACGTGGCGAGTAGACTGGCCCTTAAACAAAAAAGTTGTAAAACTCAACGGGGCACCCCCTAGATATGAGCCTTAGGGTAAGAGAAACGCTCTCTCAAAATTTCAACTCAATTGGTTGCTCCACCAGCTGGCGCATTCGATGTGAAGTTTGTATGGGATATTCGTCTCAAATATATTGAAAATTGATCCTATGTCACTGTTTCGTTCCGTATACTAATTGTTCACGTTCAAATAAGCCCAGAATGACAAATACACTAGTTGATACCCTAATGAACATGATTGCAGAAGGTTGTATCTGGATTTAATCTCATTTTCATTACTCTTTAAGTTGTTGAAAGTTTGGCTTGGATCAGCACTCCCGTACAGTCACTTATATGCATGCGACATATGCCTCAGCTCGCCCAGCGTCATAGGTGGCTATGATGCGCTTAGTGGCTACCTCCAAGCTATGTTGAAGAAATACAAGCAGTATTGCATGATATACTTCAGATGGTTAAAACACAAACTTTATCAATTTTGATCATGGTACAATCTTCTACAATATTCTTCGCTATTACATCAAGTAGTGTTTTTGACATTCTGGGTCCAATTGAACGCGATCATTAATTTTCCTGAACCAAACAGTAGATGATGTGATGTTGCTCATATGTTTGAGCTGAAAATCCCATATTAACTTCAATTTAAATGCGCCAGCTCATGGAACGACCAAATGAGCTGAATTTTTCAGAAAGGCTTCCTCTAACCCCAAGAAATAATCCTGGGGGGTGCCCCGTGGAATCATACAACTTTATTTTTCTCCCATACTTAGCTGGGCCAGTCTAGTGGCGAGAGAGCGTTCAATAGTGGCAACTCTCACGTGCTACAGCGATATCGATCCATTTGAGTGATATATGTTTTGCATTAAATTGGTAACAACTGTCATATTTTCTGGAAATGCAACCTTAAAATGAAAAATATTCGCCTCTGTTTCTTGATTTCTTGTGATGAGAGTGTGTCAGCGAATGTTACGAGTGGTGACAAACAACGGGATGTATGTGTCTGTCTTTTTTCTCCTTCGTGGCTTTTTATCTTTCACGAACGACACATGTCATGCGTGCTATGTGAATGCAGGCGTATAAATGGGATGAAATTATGGCTCGTGTGTCAATGTTTGTTAAATCTTCCAAAGCCTGGCCTCCATAACTCCATAACAAATTATCTTCACAGGGGTCTCCACTGTTGCCTTTACATAGTAGAATGTGGCCAAAGAGACAGGTGGAATGTCCACGGGATAGTAATACGAATGCTGTCTGAACTGTAGCAGAAATGGCAAACTGACCACAAATCTCCACAGTACTTATCACAGAAATCTTCACATACAGTATGGTCCATAAAAATGCGAAAATCGTCATATCATGATTTATGGTAGTTTGTATATAGAAAATGTGACTGAAAAATAAATATTATTCATTACTTGTATTGTTTAATCTATTTAGACTCAGTTTTTGGCATTGGACATGATTTTTATCTGTTACTTTCACCTTACCAGAGAGGAATTGGAAGCATACCTTCAAATTTTATCATGTGGATGTCGAATTTAATATCTGTGTGATGGAAGCTTCTAAAACATCAACGACGGTGTGAGATTCTTCACAGCATACGCCCGTATCAAATGATAGAATCGGTTCATACCTGGGTAATTGGAGACTTAAACATATTTTCGAAAAAAAACGGCTCATTTTGGAGAGCTTTGATTGAACCTTCACATAAGTGTGATAAGCGGCTCCGTTTTGCTCAAAACCTATGAGCTAGTATTGATATAAGTTATCTCTAACCGAAGGAACAAATTTATCCTCAACAATTTGTTATAGGGCTTCGTATTTATTTTTTATTCAACTTTAACAAAAAATAAAGGCATATCAAACCATTAAGACGCAAATGCGCTCAAAACTATGACCCTGGCAAAATATTTTATTGTGATCATGAATAACACGTTCTTTAAGAACTCCTCCATCCTCTGATACCAAACAAACAAAAATTTTCAACAATAAAGTGTGATTTTTTAAGGTGGAAAGTTTTTCACCGGAGTATACGACAATCAGACGCTGTTTCTAGCTTTGGGCGGAAAAACCCTTTGAACTTATTTGCTTTGTTTTATTATTTAAGACAGTAAGACAAAAATGACAAAAATTGTCCTGGATGATTGTACCCCGTTTGGCATAAAGTCGTTTGGCATAATGTCTTTTGGCATGAAGCCGTTTGGCATAAAGTCGTTTGGCATAATGATTGACTTGAAATAAATATCGGCATTTTTTAAGCTTTTACCGAGATCAACACCACAGAGCCCACAGCAAAAAAAATTTGGTACAAGCAAGGTGTTCGTTCAGAGATTATCCGAGCTAAGAATTTCAAAAATTGTTGTGACATTATAGAGCATTACTAAATAAAACTCGTGACGGGTCTCTACATCTCATAACATAGAGTACCCTTGAGCTTGTTGCGATATACATATTTGAAAACAGTAAATTGGCAAGGAAAGTTCGCAGTTATTCATCAAGGGAACGCTCATAGAATATTTCGCTGCATATCAAGCTCTGTCCCAGTTTGGACGTAACACTCGCTGAAAATTACTTGATAAAAGAATGATTTTTTTGTTTTGCAAAATATCAAAAGCTCTAATCAAAAGATCTATTAATGCGACTTAATGCAAAAATAGCCTATATACGAGAGCAGATTATTTTTCGTTCAAAATATTTCAGACTATAACGCAAAAAAAAAATCTTTTCACATCATAGCTCAAATGAACAACACATCTTTAAAAGGAAATATTTGTGGCAAAACTTTTCAACGGTTCAATATAAATTCTAATTTTGGAAGTGTACATTAAAATCATCGTCTACTATCGAGAAAAGGGAAAATTTGTGATTGAAATAATATTTTTTCAGCATATCTCGGAAGGAGATCACGCGTTTCTTCTAAAAAAAAGTATATGATGAATATTGGCGGGTTCTAAAATAATTATCATTCTAACAGCACATCTGGCAAGAATTGATAAAACAGCAAACTATAAAAATGGTTAACAATTAGCTTCAATGAATAATAAAATTCAAAACAGTATGAATATAAAAAACAGCCTATTTTTAAAAGAAGGCAAAATAGACAATTAAACCAATAGAAGAATGGACGCCAAAAATTATTGCGGCAATGACTGATTCCCCAGAAAAGTAGTGACGAGAAAGAACGAAAAATAGTCAAAAGAAGGAAGTATTCTGACGTTCTCGGCTATACACATGTTGGAAAAAATGCTGAGGACGGTAAAACTCGAAAGAACCACCAATTAAATAAAGAAGGGTGCATTTTAGATGGTCAGTTCGTTCACCACCCTGAAATGTATAAAGTTACGACAATTATGGATGCTAAAAACTTTTCGGGGAAGTAGACTAGTCGAGGAACGGGATATTCGGGGAACTGGCGTTCGGGGAAACGACATCCGGGGGCCTACATTCGGGGAAAAGTAGAACAACCCATCAAAGTAACTGCACTAATCGATTTCTCTTTTCGCTGATAATTTGAGCAGATCAATGTTATCGATTGCCGCCCTTTTGTCAGTCTGAAACAAAAATACTCGTAAAAACACAACTTCAAAGAACAGCATACATAAAAGAAGGAGAAATTTATTGAAATTTTAAATCAACAGTTTTCATACCAATAATTATGGTTAAGGTACCGCGGGGCAAGTGGGTAAATGGGGTAAGTGAAAATAATTGGTATATTTTACTGAATATGTGAATTAACGTTTTAAACTCATGCGTAAACCTTTGAGGCCATTGAGAATATTACAATAGGTAAGAGATTTCTGAGATTTTTCAGCCTTTATTGCATAATAGAACGAAATATTGTTAACCTGTCAACTATCACTCCGTAACAAGTTGGCGGCGTGCAATCTTATTTAAATATTTTCAGTGGAAAAAAGTTGCGGAAAATAATTTTCTGTACTTTTTCAAGAGGGGACTGAAAGTTTTGAACTGCAATAAAAAAAGTTTTAGAATTAATGCGACATACACCTAGAAATAAATAAATTGAAATACTGTCAATTTTCCAATCACGTGGGGCAAGTGAAAAGTTTCTCATTAGGGATTGAAATTGCGTTTTCTCTTTAGGCAGCTATAAGTATAAAAGGTTCACAATTATCATTGAACAACAGAACGTGCTGATAATTCCAGAAACACTATACTCAAAGCGTTAAACGCTATTATCATGGCCAAATCATGGAACTTCTGTAAAAAGAGGTTGCCAAATATTACGATGTTAATATGTTTACCTCGGACAGCCAATTAAAAGGAATACGTTGATTGAAAAGTCCCAATATAAGAGAACGCACGGAAATCTTGTGGAATGTCTATGTAGAGCAAGTTCAAAACATAAAAAATGGGGTATATGTGTATCGACATAAAAAAGTTTCTAAATATTTTATTGAACGATTCCGTTTGATTTCTTTTGAAGAGTTATCCGACATCATATCCGATTTTCTTAAAAACAAATAACGAGCGGTGGAAATTCTACAGAGCAGAAATGCAATTGCTGTCCCATGATGTAAGAACTAACATTGGAAATGTTGCATTTATAATGTTGTCGAATTATTTCAACAAAAATAACTGAACAGAAAAAAAAATTCAATTTACAAGAATAAAATTTTCTTTTTTACATGTTACTTATGTTATTGTTCATTGGGACGCCTTAATAGATGTTAAAGGTAATAGAAATCGTGAATGTAACTGTTAGTTTTTATTTTTTTTTTTGTTCAAAACGATAAACTTTTCACTTGCCCCACAGGTGGGAGACGTTTTTCAAAAACTTTTTCTGTGCTTTTTTCTTCAATTTTACATAAAAATCGATTTCAGTAAACTGCTTATATTTGGTAGGAGTCAAGCTAAAAAATATACACGACCCCTTTTGTTTTAATTTAAGGTCTCTAGAATTTGAGGAATCCCAACTATGCGAAATCCATTACCCACTTGCCCCACGGTACCTTACATCATATTTAGGAAAATAAATAGAACAATTAAAGAAGGGTTACTTTGTGCTAAATACATAGAAATCTTCAGTGCAAACATTTGTTCCAATAGTGAAACTCAAAAGAAGAATTAATATTTGAAAGAAGGGTAATTTCTGGATAAATAATTAAAAACTATTGGCAATAACTTTCCTAATATGCTTAAATTTATTCAAAAGCGAATGACTGTTGAATATAGTGCCATTTTGTATCAATTGACTCCAAAACAAGCCTGATGTCATCAGGAAGATTCGATAGAAACGTAAAAACGAAAAATTGAGAAATTCTTGGTTTCAGACTCATTATGCCAAACGACTATTATTCCAAACGACCATTATGCCAAACGATTTTATGCCAAATGACCATTATGCCAAACGACTTTATGCCAAACGGCTTAATGCCAAACGACTTTATGCCAAATGTCCAACCACCTACAGGCTCATATAGTTGGTCAGAGGGGACCAAGTACAAAACTGGGGAAAATTGGATTATTCTCTCATTAGATGCGGAATTACCTTACCTCCGTTTCACTTTGACCAGATTTAATGGATGCTATGAACTGCAAGAGATATTTAACAAATATACTTTGGATGATCAATAAAAATCGATAAAAGTGTGCAGTCAAAGTGGACCAAGTGCTTATTACCATAATAGCGAAAATGATCAGCGCGCTGAGGAATGCGAGGAAATAAAAACATTTTAAGAAATTTGTCAGATTTTTCGACATCGAATGATTTTTCTACTTATCCATCAATAGAAATTTATAAATATTCCTGAATTCGGTGCATTTGAATTTGATTTTTGACCATTTACCATATTTGAATGGGTGGTCAGAAATTGCAACAATTTCTGTGCAGAGTGGACCAAGTGTTGAATAGCAATAAACCGATTGATTATTAAATTTTTTGAGTCAATTTTAGAGTCCGATAGAAGCTTACGGTAGTTCTATGGTGTATGTATGGATTGTGCCAGAACCTGCCTTTTGGACCAGTATATTTTGGTGGGTACTCAAGATTTTCACTTGGTCCACTCTGAATGAACACATATTTGAATATTTCTGGTCTTCAATGCCCTGACCCTGCAAAACCTTAATTTTCAAGCTATCGTCATGCATCTGATTTCGGTACTGACGAATCAATTATTGGAGAGTTTACGATACCGGTGTCGAAGGGTCTTGATAATCTGCTTATCTTAGAGATATGCACCTAGTTTGACCATGCAAGCAATAAATGATTATTATTTTCTTAGAAATTGTTCAGTCAGAGTGAACCAACTCACTGAACGGTGGTCTTTAGTTCAGTCAGAGTGGACCAAGTACACATAGTCCATCAAAAAATCGTTCTATCAGAGGTTTGGATTATGATTTTTCATGATTATCACTTCACATTATATTGTTTGAAAGTAACACAAAGATGTGTGGAAATATTGATCCAAAATTTAAACGACTTCAAAAATTACAGAGCGTTAGACTTTAAACTCACTTTTCTCAAAACATGAAAAATGTCACTTGGTCCACTCTGACTTAACGCCGACCAGTTAGACTATACCACATTTCCAGTTCAACGACTATTCAAGGTTATCCAAAATCTTCTTTAAGTATAAGTCGTCAGATCTACAAGCGTAGACCTTTCATAATCTTGTGGACTAGAATAATATCCATACAGGCTCACATATTGAACTTTCTTGAGGGATACGACTGTGATAATTATATATTATATTTTTGTTTTTCGACCGTTTGTCCTTTCAACCATCTGTCATTCGACTTTTTGTCGTAGATTCGTTTGTGGCTGTGTCTTATCTGTATATACCGCTTCCAATGAAACAGTCTATTACGTGATCGTGATTTTATGTCAGGCAATCACAATAACGATTTTTTAGAGGTTTTGTGTTCAATTCATGTGGCACATAGTTTCATAAAAAAAAACATTAATTTAATAACAAATTTTCAACTAATCTTACATCAGTTCTCACGTTAGCAATGATAGATTCTCTCCTCTCTCGCTCTCTCTCTCGATTATAAGAGTGCAATACTAAAGTTTTTGGGAAGTTTTTCGCTATAGATCGAAAAACAGTGTCCTTGGCTGGCGTTTCCGTTTCATACAGAAAAAAAATGCTGCGGAAGAGGTTAATGTGGCCCGGTCATTAATTAGCGAGAAAGTAAGCAAAGAGAGCTTCTCATTGTTAGATAGGTATTTTTGAAAAGTTACGCGAGAGTTAGCATGTTGAATGCATTTTGCATCAGGATCATGAATAGCTTTCAGTATGCAGATTACGATTTTTTTTTTCGAGAGAATAGTACATTCGGGAAAATAGTTTTTATGGAAATTGTTCATAGGGGCCCAATAGCCGTAGCGGTAAACGCGCAGCTATTCAGCAAGACCAAGCTGAGGGTCGTGGGTTCGAATCCCACCGGTCGAGGATCTTTTCGGGTTGGAAATTTTCTCGACTTCCCAGGGCATAGAGTATCTTCGTACCTGCCACACGATATACACATGCAAAATATACGCATGCAAAAATGGTCATTGGCATAGTAAGCTCTCAGTTAATAACTTAATAGCTGAGAAGCAGGCTCTGTCCCAGTGGGGGCGTAGCGCCAGAAAAGAAGAAGAAGGAAATTGTTTATTTGGGAAAATCGTTATCGGGGAATTTTTGGACAATCGTTGAAATAGTAAAAAGAAAATTGAGATGTATGTGTCCGCAGTTGTTACTCTGTTATTGCAAGCACAGCAGTACTTTATAACAAGCAATAACGGCGTCAGCTGCGTCCGAATGCAGGTCAATTTGAGGATCGTAGGGAAATTTTGACGTGTTGCTTACTTTATGGAAGCCGAGAAGTTCTTTGTGCCACAAGAAAAAAAAACGATGTTTAAACTAGTATTATTTTCTTTTTTTTTTGCCATAAATGTCTGTTTGGTTGAAGAGCATTCTACTTTAACTTTGGAAATTCATCGTTTCGAAACAACACCACCCGGTTTAGCCCATTCCAATCAATTCGAATGAGCCCCGGGAATGCAATCGTAGCACCGGACATGATTTTTAATACAAAAAATAAATTAAACATTTTCCTCTTCGGCGTCGTCGTCGTCGTCGTCGCCATCGGATGAAAGGGCTGCAATTTTCTCTCAATCCCTTATTGAATGCCTCTTCGTCCGTCCGTCCATCCTTCGGAATGATGATCCTTTTTCCACCGAGGCGACGACGATCGATGATTGAATCGACCACAGAAGTGGCTACCACAACCGAATCTTGTGCTACGATGCACAAGACTTCTCGAGATCGCAATTTCCCCTTGGTTCTCCCCCCTCTGGACCAAAAAAATCAGTTGTGCTCCGTTTCTTTTGTTATTTCGTTAATGCACATACAATGAAATAGTCACGGTTGCCAATTATGTCCAAAATCATTTCCCATGAGAGATTGGTAATAAGATTCCAAATTGTATGTGCAGCATCAAGCATCGGGCAGAAGAAGCGGTAGTTCTCTTTTTTTTTCCACCCCAGGTCGCGACTCGGGAAGATGACCAGTGGGATGGTTTCGGCGGAGTTCAGTTCGAGGGGATCAGCCATAAGAAAAAAGAAGGAAAAAAACGAGGTGAGAGCGTGCGGAAAAGCGCTTCTGGATGTTTGGGATGGTGCTGATGAGTGGTCGCGTTTTTTTCCCTCATGAGATTATTTTCGGAATTCATGCATCGAAATTGGTCTCGCGTTCGCTTGATGTGAGGAAGCCGCTGCCGCCGCCAATAACGCACAGTGGTTCGGAGGTGGACGAAAGCTTGAAAATAAATATAGGTTTCTTTAAACGGATTTATTGTTTTTTCTCCTGTTTTAACATTTTTGTGATTAGAAACAGATTCATTCTTCTTCTTCTTTCTGGCGTTACGTCCCAACTAGGACATAGCCTGCTTCTCAGATTAGTGTTCTTATGACCACTTCCACAGTTTTTAACTGAGAGCTTTCTTTGCCGATTGACCATTTTTGCATGTGTATATCGTGTGGCAGGTACGAAGATACTTGTATGCCCTGGGAATCGAGAAAATTTCCTTTACGAAAAGATCTTCGACCAGTGGGATTGGAACCCACGACCCTCAGCATGGTCATGCTGAATAGCTGCGCGTTTACCGCTAAGGCTATCTGGGCCCCTAAACAGATTCATAAGATTTCAAATTTTGTACAACTCTTTGAGAAGACCGTGAATAGAATTTCCATAAGAATTGATGTTTGCGATCTATAAAAGATATTAATTGATACAAAATGCATACCTTAAGTGAATAAATATTTCCAGTATATTCCTACAAAATGCATTGATGGTAAAAATAAACATAAACATCATATTTTTAAGAAAAGTAACCTAAAACTATAAGATGAGGTGGGAAAAAAATTCGACCTCAGTGGAATCTATATATCTATCTAAATTAATGGAAATGGAATGGTTTTTGTATGTCACGAGTTAGCTTGAGAACGAGTCATTAGATGGACAAAATTATATCACGGTTGCATTCGCTCAAGGATTTCGCCTTTTTTTTTGTGGAATAATTATTAGGAAAATCCATTGAGAAACTTGGATAAATGGCAAATACAATCGAACATTGTATAGGTTATTTTTTAAATATTATACCCTACTTCAGAGCCTACTGAGCAAAATAATATATGCCAGAACAAACAGTAATACAAATTTAATGAAAAACTATAAAGTTTGAAAAGAAATGAATTCCGCACATATTGGGTAAAATTTTTATGAACAAACTTGTGTCAAATTTTAACCCATTTTCAATTATAACAGTTTCAAAAGTTATTGAATTAATTGAATTTTTGCGCCACCGGTAAGGCGAAAGTTCAAAACTAGTGTGAGGTAAGACCAAGTTTGATAATACTCCTCGACATCACCAGAGTTCAGTAACATTCAATAGAGTAGCATGTTATCTTTGCCTCTTTGTGAGGCAGCGAAAAAATACTAAGCAGAGAGGCAACGAAAAATGAGCGAGGAAGATGCGACAGAAAACACAACGGTGCAAAATTCCATCAAAAAAGAGTTCTATCTCAACTCAGCGAGGCCTGTTTTGTTCAAAAGGGTCACTCAAGAGTTCTTGAGTAAGGGTGATCATAGAAGCAAGAAAGAACGAATACCAGAAAGAAAAACCTTGCATTACGATGCACTCTCACACGAATCGTTTGAGGATTCGCGTTGTGAATTTTGAGTTCAATTTTTACTCCACATGAAAATCTCGAAATCGCCTTATTCTTGCATCGCCGAGAAGTCTCTGCCAAGCCTGGGTAAAAGTTGGTTGATTGAATGATAGTAGAAAGTTATGTTTGCACAAAAATACACTTCACGTTTGGATCACAAATTTACCCAAAACAAGGCTTCTTGTTATATACCGTAATCCGGGGTAACATTGATCAGCGTTTGAATTAACATTTTTCGGTAGAACATTTTCGATTCATGAATGTTGTTCATCATTCTTACATTCATGAGTTAAAGAAAATTTTTGTTTTTACGAAAATTGAGTTTTAGTCACGCGTTTAAGTGTTTAAACTTTTTGAAACCATGATTTTCATAATTACAGACAATTACCGAATATTCATGGCTCAAATGAGTTCTGCAAACAATTTGAATAAAGAAAATGCGGTTAGTACTGGAAAATTCCATCCCCGAAAACGAATCTGATGTCAAATTTTTCATAAGTGCATTCAATTAGGCATAATTAGATGAATTCGGCAGTTCATAGTGTTCAAACTTGTATGAATTTGACCTTCAAGGGCCATGATTGTAGTAAGTGGCGGTATTATCAATACTACTGTACTGTCCTTCTACACCTACTTGTCCTATGTTCTATGTAAACCTTATGGACCGCGGGACAAATATACGTAGAACGGCAGTGTGTATTATTTTAAAGAAGGGTCATTCAACTAAATCGAAAAATCGTTCGAAGTTTTTTTTAACATGCTCAAAAGTTTCTCCAAATAAAATACAGTATATAGTTATGAATTGTCTAAGAAATTTTCGAAATAATGACCTTTGTTACCCCGGGTTACGAGCCCCAAAATATTGTGATGAGT